>NC_053390.1:371685023-371805023 GCF_905171765.1 Bufo bufo
ATGAGCGCTCGCTTAGCTTTCTCTTATTGTGTTTGACAGATGAAGGTAAAATTGACTTTATATTCTACTTACAATTTATTCAATTTGGGAACCTGTCAGATCATTTTGTAGCAAGTAGCATATTCAAATATTTCTAGATTCCAGATATTAAACATGAAAGGTTAAAACCTGACGATTTAACCCTTTGTGACTTGATCTCCTGTCACACAACTCTGCGGTCCAATAATGGTTTCTCATCCTTTATCGCACATAGTAACTGGGAAATAGTACAGGATCATACACAGTAAAATGGCTATTAAGAGAATAGGACAATGTATGTGAGACACCTCCACTCATTTTTTAAACTTGAAACCCCAGTGTGGAGAAACCTTTATTACAAAAATATTCCAAAACAAACTCCTCTAACAAATGTACGTAATTAGATGGTGGAAGCCCAGAGTTGCAATTAATGGCATCTTCACTGTAAAATACAATGAAATAAAAAATAAGAAGAGATTTGGGAAATTGGTTTAAATGAACCATATTGAAATTCTACCACTGTGCTAAAATAGCTCCCGACGGTGATGTTAAAGCAAAGCAACTAAAGTTACACAGTTTTTTTGTCAGGCTGTCCTTTAATTAAATGTTTTTTTCTTGTTATTCCTATGTGCCACGTTTTTATCCTCTATCATATTCTCCACTCGGAGCAGATATCCCACCCGTATTATCTATCTAATGAGAGGCCTACTCAGAATGCCAGAGCTACAGGACAGATCTTTTTTTACTTACTATATTATATAGAACAGATTTTTTTTTACAAGGGAAACATTGAACTGCTACCTGCAGTTAAGGACAAGGAACAGTAAACCAAGTTTGTGAATCACCCAGGTTATCTGAGGACCCTTTCACCTCAATGCTTTGTGCTCATATTACAAGTAACAGAACCTAAAAGCAAAAATGGACAGTTATAAAAATATGGTACATTCAGCGCAATGACGAAATGATAAAATATTTTAGCTGTAAATATCTGACCGTATACACATTAGTCATTTGTCAAAAGCTTCAAAAGACTCATTACCACACTGATAGGAACATTCATTTAGGCGTGAAAAATCACTGTGGGGCATGTTATCAGAATACAGTATGTGCAAACCATTTAGGGTATGACGGTGTTGTGCCACGTGTCAGCAGTCCCCACATAGTACAATGGGACAAGAATCTGTACGTACAGAAATGTGACCTTTCTTGTCATCTATCACCCATATGCTTAGTATTTTGCTATTTTGACATCACTGTGTACTAAGCAGGAGGAGTGACAGGTTTTGTTTCATTGCTTCACAAGATGCAAGATTCTGGAAACCAATTGTAAAAAGTGCTCGGTGCAACACCTCATAAAGTGCAGGGAAATAGAGTATTTTCTAATCTACCAGCAACATTTTAAAATTTTAAAAAAATATATATATATATATATCATTGAAAAGAGTAACCTTCCTAGTGGACATCTGAGAAGTTATCATGTCCACAGTATGACACACAGAACTGCCCTGGATACAAATGGAGACTATCTGGCTCCAGTATGGCCTCCATATCATGCATCAAGTGTGGTATATGCTATCGGTTTTCTGGGACCATATATTAAATGGATTTCTAGAACAGGGAGATTAAAAAAGAGCTTGCTCTGTCCACTCCACACATTGACCTGACATTGCAGTAATTCCAGGACTGGTGCAAAAAATGTCCAAAGATCATGCGCACCAGTAAAGATGGTCATATCTACAACATACATGCACAGTCTTAGCTGTATACTCTGACTTCTCCTATGATTTAGAACCTAGTTCCATGTGTGATCTACATATATTTTATAGTATTTATAGAAATAAGTTGTAGTATTTCAAAAAATGTGTACTGTGTACACGCATCCGTACCGTGAACACCATTAAAACCTGTATGTGGAAGCACATAAGCAGAAATACACACTTTCATTACACAAATAAAGACTATGACCTTCGACAATGTCAAAAGGATCAAACAGTTGGGGAAGAAAGGGCTTACCTTGGTCCTGTACGTAGTACGCCAAAAACAAGTCAAGCTCCTTGACCGATACAGTTATATGGTGTGGCTGGACGCAAAGTGCTGGGTTGGTGCAGTGTGGCGATTTGACTAACCGTTCCCCGTCCGTACTTTCCAGGGGGATACCTTTGAAGAGGATGACCATGACCAGATCCAGACGCCAGACTTTGTCGGCCTGCCGCAGGCAATCAATCCTACGGATCTTGCCCTTCTGGTCTGGGTTTGATAGTACACAGCAGGGGTGCTTCTTCCCTGTCACGGTAAGCACAAAATCCTCCCGGTACTCCTGGCGGATATCTTTGCGCAGCTTGGCTAAAAGCCTGGACGCCCATTTCTGCTTGATTTCTGGCTTCTCACTCAACAACTCATCCTTGACTGCTCTCTCCTCATCCTTTGACATTCGTTTTTCGTGTTTTTTGAAGTATTTGCGCTTACGAGCTTGGAGATTGAACCATGTATAGGCAATTGCACGGACATGTGGAAGAAGAGCCTCAATGAATGGATGGAACTCATCCTGAAAAAAGAAAGCGATGAAAAATTAGATCACAGAATTGCAAAGGAATTATTATAGCATGAACCTTACACAAAATGTAGACATATATGAATGAGTTCATATAAAACAGATCCTTAGTAAACTACATGATGCTACTTGAAATAGGAACATTAATGGTGACCAAACAACACATTCAATCCAACATTTAAAGCTTTCATTTTGTACTATTGAGCTGACTTCAAGCAGTACCATTTTCTACGCCTGTATCTTTTTTTTCCCCAAGAAGAACACTATAGAGTTAAAAAAAAAATGGAGGCTAAATGTTCAGGAGGCAACAGTGGATGCCACAGTTCATTTCTCCTGTCGATGGCACAGGGAAACAAAGCAAAAAAAAAAGCTACAAGCTCTGTGCAGTACCACTCAGTTCCCGCTTTCAGAGCATGCTCTCAGCAAGAGACTGCTATTGGCATAGCGAGCATGCGCTATTAAAGTTGATCCATTTTCTGGGGAGACAGGCATTCCTGCACCGGAATCACACCATTCCAATGGCAAAGCCACCAAGGAATGGCTGTTCCGGCAGTACTTGCAGTTAACTAGCCATGTCTCAAGGTAGATTTTGTGCAAGCTTGCTTTTTAATTTTAATATTATAGCTATGTACTGCTACCATTTAAAACATTTTGACTACTTTTTACTGGGAAAACTACAGTCACCTACAGGTGAAAAAAACAAGACTGAACTAACAAAAGTGTTCTGTCAATGAGCACCTGAGGTAATTGGTAATTTAATAGCACTCCTCAGACCCTATGGGATAAAATTATAGTGATGTATTCATCGTAAGTAGCAAAGCGTACAGTGTGTGGGGAATACATTTACAAATACTATTTCAATTGAACACTTTACTGCGTGCAAAATGCTGTGCACTGAGACCACTTTAGGCGTCAGTAAAATAAGTAATAACGTGCAGAAAACGGTGCAAAGATTGTACTGGATGTGTAGCAGCTTACATACACACATCAAGGCACAGACAGAAAATAGTGATACTGAATATACACTTTTTATTTGTTCTCTTCCTTATATCTATAAATACTGTAGTAATATGTATACCGAAGGATTTCTGCCTCCCCCCACAACGGTGAATCAGTTTGAAACCTAGAACAAGTAGCAACTTGGCATGCAGCTGGCAATGACGGTGCCTCTGCATGCAGTGACATTATGAGGGCACCACTGGACAAGCAAGGAATTTGTGCAAGTCATGCATTTCATTTTTTTGACAAAACTCCTGCATTGTCATCCTGCTGAACTCACAGCGTGTTGTAAGCTCACTGCGATGACCAGGTCAACCAAAGTCAAAAGAGCTTCAAACTTTTCCATACAATCTAATCAGTTCAATTACACATATACTGTAAACCAACTAAAACGCATGCTCTGTGCTGCTGATACTATAGAACAGACGTCATATTCTAGCCGGTATATCTCAAACTAAAAGTATCTGCAACTGGTCTGGTCCAACTAAACTCATTTTAAAGGAGATATATTTTCATTTTACAAGTGAATAAATCATAATATCACAAAAAGATGGTCATTGAGAAATAGAATAGAGGTTTGATACAGTATGTCGCTTTTTGCTATTCTACATAGATATAGATATATATATTTTTATATATATATATATATATATATATATATATATCAAAATGGCATGACAACATAGCAGACGTCATAGAGGAAGCTCCCAACCTACTGATTCTTAAAGAACAGCTTTAATGATGTAATTATTATGTTTTATTTCTGACTAGGCCAGAGAAGGAGTTAAAATACAATCTGTTCTCTGTGTGGGAAGGCAACAGTTTAAGCAAGCAGCCTGCTGCCCACAGGAAGGCTGCCCTAGCTTCCAACTCAGTCTTTTCTGTCCTAGTTTTCTAGATTTTTATCCAAAATACCTAGCAAATTGCAGAAAAAGCTGTAAACTTCCAGCTGTTGTCAAATTGTACACACAACAAAAATAAAATGTGCAGATATATATATATGTATATATATATATATATAAAGTGTGTGTGTGTATATATGTATATGTATATATATATATATATATATATATATACTGTATTTATATATTCAGTAAAGCTGGACATTTTCTATGTAAGTGCATATAACAAAGCGCCACATTACAAATCAATTCCTCTCTTTCCTAACGTCAGTATCAAAGCTCTTAAACTACAGGTAATAAAAGTGAACACAGCATGAAAGTCAACACTTCTTAAGAATGATTGGAAAGATAATAAAGGCTAATAAGTATTGAAGATTTCTATGAGAACAATACATGGTTGCAGGAATAGACCAAAGGCCTGGACTTCATTACTGTCCTTTATTTAAGTAACCATGATTTATGTAATATTTCTCTATTTTACTTACTTATATAGTGCTGACATATTCTGCAGCGTTTTACAGACATTATCACAAGAAAATGTATAGACAAGTATAAATGTAAAGAATAACACATCGACATATATGAGGCAAAATTTTGGGTTCGAAGAAAATATATAGCCAGGTGTAGATATAAAGAATAACACGTCAACATATATGAGGCTATAATTTGGGCTCTAAGAAAGTATACAGCCAGGTATAGATGTAAAGTCTAATATGTTGACATATAAGAGGCTAAATTTTGGGCTCTAAGAAAGTATACAGCCAGGTGTAAATGTAAAAAATAACACGTCAACATACATGGGGCTAAGTTTTGGGCTCTAAGAAAGTATACAGCCAGGTGTAGAAGTAAAGAATAATACGTCAACATATATGAGGCTAAATTTTGGGTTCTAATAAAATATATAGACAAGTATAAATGTAAAAAATAACACGTCAACATATATGAGGCTAAATTTTGGTCTCTAAGAAAGTACATAGCCCGGTGTAGATGTAAAGAATAATACGTCAGCATACATGAGGCTAAATTTTGGTCTCTAAGAAAGTACATAGCCCGGTGTAGATGTAAAGAATAATACGTCAGCATACATGAGGCTAAATTTTGGGTTCTAATAAAATATATAGACAAGTATAGATGTAAAGAATAACACGTCAACATACATGAGGCTAAATTTTGGTCTCTAAGAAAGTACGTTGCCAGGTGTAGACTTAGAGCACAGGTGTAGACTCTGCACAGAAAGAAATACCATGGACATGCAGAGTTTAGCACTTAAATCCATGTATTTTTTCACCATACAGTGAACATCATTAACCAATTCTTTCTGCATCTGGATTGTTTTCAGAAGTAATGCTCGCCAAGAAAATGGACCTCATAAAACTAATTCTAAATGGAGAACTAAAATAAAACTTTACAGGGCCTTCTGCAAAATGTAAAAAGGCAACACATCGGCATCCCTAAGTCTCAAACAGTGTTCACATAAAGTAATTTACAACTATCTCTCTGTTTGGAACCTAAGAAAAAAAAACATCCATTTCCTCAGGTTCAGAGCTTTTTAAACAAAAATGTAAAGGTAACTTAGAGTTGCCATTCTCATTCATATATTGTATAAAACTGATAAAAGTATTATTTTTTTATTGTAAAGCAGGTACTTAATGTGAAAGACTAAGCAAATGATCATCAAGTGCTCTATAAAGTAATGCTGGAAACACTATGCTGAGGGCTGTCAGGCTCAGACTGATTATATTAATGTCATGCTGATATAACAGTCATTAGACCACACTTCTCTGATGTAGTGGTGTGGGTTGTCACATTTGTGAAATAAAATATATTTTTACAGATTAGGCTTCCAGCTTTTAAAAAAAATGGGCAGATACCTAATTGTGAAGAGCAGCAGGAGACTTTGGACAGGTACAAACATCTAAGGGTACGGCCACACGCTCAGGTTACCTGACGCCGTTTTAGAAGCCAAGACGTAGAGTGAATTCAGAAAAGAGGAGACGTCCTATCTGTCCTTTATGCGTTCTCTCATATATGATCCACTCCTGATTTTGGCTTCCAAAACTGTATCTGAGAATCTGACCATGTGTCCATATTCCTATACTACCCATTTCATACCAGGTGTAGTCTGAGGTATTCAGCTGCTAAAATAATGCATGGAAAAAATGACATAAAATTAACATACACAGTTATATTATTAATAAAACTGGAGCAAAAAAATGGAAAGTCATGGAGAAGGATACTATATATATATATATATATATATATATATATATATACACACACACACACATATATTTAGTTAGATTGCTAGACAGATAATTATTCACAAACGTTGACTTTAAATTATTTATATATTTTGGACATTTGTCATATCAAACTATAGCAGAATATCATAAAAATCAACTGCTATATGTACTTATGTCAGTAAGTCATAAATAGCATGTGAAATAAAAAAAAAAGGGAAAAAACAGCACATAAAAGCAGTTGTAAGTGCGCTCAGGAGTGGATGTCCCTGGATAAGCTTTAGATTATGACCCTACCCTAAACTCTTCCTTAAAATCCACCTAGTCACTGAAACCTACATGCCAAACAAAATATAAACAGTAAAAAAGTGTCAGCCAAAAAACTACAGGACGGCATCCAATCACTGGAACAAAAAAACCTTATCACTGTCTTCATCTTCATTCACAGTTTGTGAATCTGAACGCCTTGGCACATTTCACTCCTAGAATTTATTTGAAATTATAGAAATTGCTGAAAAATCAGGATGATTATGTTTTTAGATTTATATAGATTTTTTTTTTTTTTTAAAGCTGCTTTGGGCCTATGTTCTAAATTCTTACATTTCTAAAAAAAAAAAAATATATATATATATATATATTTCTCCAAAGCACATTTGTAGAGCACTATTTACATAAATTCTACTTAAAATACAAGTAATAAGTGCACTGAAAAGGGACAATAATAATAGCAGTACCAAATTATATTCTACTTTTTCGATTATACCATATACAGCTCATATTAAAAATGACATTGAATTGGACTAGATAGATAGATATTGGATGGATGGATAGATAGATCGATAATACAAAGACAGATAGATAAACAGATAGATATTGAATGGATGAATATGAGATAGATAGTTAGATAGATAGATAGATAGATAGATAGATAGATAGATAGATAGATAGATAGATAGATAGATAGATAGATAGATAAATATTAGATACAGAGGTAGGTCGATGGTAGATGATTGCTAGATAATAGATAGATATAGAATATAGATAGATAGATAGATAGATAGATAGATAGATAGATAGATAGATAGATAGATAGACAATAGATAAATATTAGACACAGAGATAGGTAGATGTATATGATTGATTGATAGATAGATAGATAGATAGATAGATAGATAGATAGATAGATAGATAATAGCTAAATATTAGACACAGAGGTAGGTAGATGGTATATGATTGAGAGATAATAGATAGATATTAGATACAGAGGTAGGTAGATGGTATATGATTGATAGATAATAGATAGATATTAGATACAGAGGTAGGTAGATGGTATATGATTGATAGATAATAGATAGATATTAGATACAGAGGTAGGTAGATGGTATATGATTGATAGATAATAGATAGATATTAGATACAGAGGTAGGTAGATGACAGACAGACATGAATGACTATTGCCATTTATACGAGGCTCTCCTTCCATACATGGTGCAGAGCCATGTGCGGGGACATCCACACCACTTGTCACCACATACGACAGGGCTTCCAAAACAGACAAGACTGGGTGCAAATAATGACAGGGCAGAGTGACAGGAAAGAATGGGCTAACGACTGAATGCTCCACTCCAGGCGCGATGTATAAAGGGTATTTCTCAGGGCACTGCAGACGCTGCCCATGCCAGCACATGGCACCACGGCGGCACGGAAAACTTTTCAGTCACTCCTCTCCCGTGCCTCCACACTTCCAGAGCGATTACCCCACAAAGTAAATGGACCATTCCCCCCCAGAACACAGGGAATACGGCGGACCCCTACCATGTGAAGGGCGAGAGGGGGTACGAGCTTGTACAAGTAAAACTTGACCATGTCCAAAGAGAAATGGAGGCAGTGTAATTACCCTCCCGTCAAAGCTGATACATGTCAATACATAGTGCCGGGACTTCCATATGGGAGTCGTCCCCGTGCACTGCCGAGAGAAGAGCATGCAGGGTACCTGAGTCAGGCAGATAGGAGAATACATCATGGCTTGGCGCGTGCGGGTCCCCAGAGCAGTATCCGCGGGGAAAGCCTTCACCTATCCATGGTCCACTGTCGCCGGCAGCAGAATGAGCGAGAATGTCCGCAGTCCCGCTACTGGCCGCCTGCCCTGGGCGCTGGCATAACGCGCTGTGCCCGCCGTCCCCGGGCAGACTATAGGATGTATGGATAATATCTCATGTCCTGCACACACTGGCTCGCTCCCCTCACTCCCTCTCTCTTCCGCTCGCTGCACCGGTTACACCCTCTGCACCGTTTCAGCTTTCCAAATCAGACTTAAGGATTTCGCATTTTTTATTATTATTATTATTTAATGACACAATCATCAAGGAGACACACTCCTCCCCCTGGTGCGCTGTGTGCCGCTCTCCTGTATGTACCTCCGCCCCTTCACATGCCCACAACTTGCAGGGTACCGGCGCCCTGTTGGGAGAGGAGGGGTTAACTCATAAAGGGGGGGGGGGGGGGGGGCTGCCCAGCTCCTCTTCCTCTCATTCCCCGTGTCGTCCTGCGCCGGGATATACATGCAGGTCTGTCAGACTTTACTGAACTTGTGGGGGAATGACACATTGGCAGGGCATAGCGAGTGGCACACTGCTGGCATGCACCTCAGCTATAGCTACACATGGCCCAGGCGTGAAGTGCATCACACAGTACAGCCTAGTTCTTTAATGGACCCTCGGTGAATACGTGTGCCAGGCACTGTTCACACAAGAAGACGACTTTCACAGTACACAGTGACTTGGACCGGCAGGAGGAGGCCGCCTTTTATACGCCCTGCGCCTCACCTCTTGCTTTCCCGCCCCTTTGTCCTCCCTCTCTGCGGTTATCTGGGGTGAGGGGAGCCGGGTGTGGCTGGAGCTGGCTTTCTTAACTCTTTGGGTACCTCATAAAAATGCAGGGGGAAACAGGTAGAACTGTAATAAACTTTCAGTTGTGTGCCGCCATGTACGCGCCGAGAGGTGACCCGGGGTAATCTGGGTACTTACCGCACTAACCACGGCTTAGTAACGTTTTCTCTGCTGCGGCTGTACAGCACAATGCAGCTCTCTGAAACCGCTCCACATGTGGCGTTTTATGGAGTACTTCGTGGAAAAATACTGATATTGAAAACCACACGTGCATTTTCTATAAATATTACTTTAAAAGAATAAAAAAAATCTCCTCAGCAAAACCACATAGCCATGTCTTCTCGTCAGCCATGCCCAACAGCCATGAGGTGTGGAAGGGTTAATAATGGCTGAGGTAAGTGACTTGGGACCTGCACTTCGAGGCTGACAGGGGAGCAGGAGAACATTCCTGTCACATCCCAGTCATTTGGAGTAGGTCCACCTCGTTAGGACTGAGCAGACTTTCCATCCTCAGTGCCCTCAGAGGCTCTTTACAAAGGGGGCACACATAATATTAGGTTAGTCTTCCTATAGAAAATAATGTGCAGATTTATCCTTTACAGAATGCCAAAAATGACAACATGGCGGACTATGTGAACATAGCACAGCGACTATGGGGCCGTCTGTAGGTGTCAAGTGAACAGTGCCGACACCTCGCGGAAATATTCCTATACTTAGGTCACAAAAAAGAACCCGGGCTACCTGGAGGGCAGGGGCGTACACAGGTCTCATGGGGCCTCACAGCAAAACTTAGTACGGCCCCCCCCTGCTCCAACTGGTTTCCCAATTTGCATGCGACAATCACTCCCAAGCACCGCAAAGCGCAACACCCCAGTCAAAATGATGTTTTTTTTATTAAGCAAAAGAACTTTACCCAAAGTAGAATAGGTGCTTCATAAATATGGGGCTTATTTTGGGCACCATATTTCTCAATGTATTAACACCAGCCACCACTAGGAGGAGCTAAATGCAAAGAGAACATTTCAGCTTCCATTTCAGTAAATGGCAACTAGAGCTCCCCCTAGTGGTGGCTGCAGGCAGCCAGCTTTATAATTGAAGAGAAGCAGAATTATCTGTGTATATCCAGGGAGTCGGTGTAGATCTCCGCTATAATCTATGGCAATTTCCTCTCGTCGAATATAATAAATCTGATGGGGTACCTAGTGTGGCCCCACACCACTCACTACTTTGAAAAGTGGTAAGCAGTGCCTAAGACCACCAAAAAGTTGCAGCCAGTGCCACACTTTGCGACTTTTTGACGCCAATTTTCTGGCGCAGAGGGGATGATACATTTCCCCCTATGTGTTTACACACTCATATGTCTTTTGGATATGACCAGCCAGCCCTTAATACCCCTATAGTGCTCCTTTCACAAGGTGAATGCTGTTGCAAGAACCGATAGAGGATGGCTGAGAGGGACCAGAACTTACAGGTCCAATGTAGGTTCTGGTTCTCTGTGGGTGCACTTGCAGGCAATCGGACCTGATAACTGAATAGGCCATTTAGGCTTATTGCACAAAACGTGTGCACTCCATGGCCATATTGCGGATCCGCAATACACGGGCACCGTTCCGCGTGCATTCCGCATTCCCTTAAATGGGTCCAAGGATGCGGAATGGTACGGAACAGAACCCTACGGAAGCACTACGGAGAACATGCCCTATCTTTTTGCAGAACGGCCGGATGGCGGACCCATTAAAGTGAATGGGTCCACGATCCGCTGCGGCTGCCCCACGGTGGGTGTTCGTGCATTGGGGCCCGCGTTTGTGTGCAAGACGCCTTAGGGAGTAGTGTAGGACCCAGGCTGAGGAGGACCAACACAGTTAACGAGGGACATTTTCAAGACTGGGGTTCCCATATGCCAGATTTGATCCCCTGTGCACCAGAGTGTGAACCGCCTAATTTACTAAGGGGCAGATGCCTCTTACTAAAATAGGGGCATCTCTGCCTCTCTGTGCGCCAGAAACTCAAATCTATGCCACATAGGGACTGGCATAGATCGAGCTGTAACTTCTGCCAGTTTCTGTAATAAGTTATAGTAAATTCGTCTGGCGGCAGGAAATGACACTTTTTTTTAACCCCATAGGATAGCATGGGGGAAACCTTTATGTGGTGGAATTTCTGGCGGATTTTTCCACCATGTGTGAAGGCACCCTTATAGATGAATGGAATTTTGGAAAGCTTCAGGATTTTCTAATTTTTGGCAATAAAACACTTTTTATTTCCACCTTGGACAGCTGCATAAATAGCAATTCCATAGTGTAATGTAAATGCCAGAAATGATCTCATTAGCAATTGGAACATAATAATAAAAAGCGAGGGACAAACAAAGGGACCAACATTACATTAAAGGGGTTGTGCACGTTTGGGGGGCTATGGGCAAACCCCCCTCCTGGGTACACCAAAAAAAGGGAAGCATACTTACCTGCTTTCTGACACTGGCACCCAGCTCCTTCCCTCTCCACCCTCCACTGCTCTGCTTGGGTGTCTGAATGTAAACTTCCGGTCTGACGCCACTGCAGCCAATCGATAGGCGCAGCTGGGACCTGCTCCCCTTGCGTCATATGACCATTTGATATGACGTAAGAGGAACAGGTCACCTCTGTAGCCAGTGGTTGGCTGCAGTGGCGTCAGACCGGAAGTTTACATTCAGCGACCTGAGCGGAGCAGCATAAATTGAAGGGTGCAGGCGCCAATGTCGGAAAGCAGGTAAGTATGCTTCCCTTCACAGGTCTTACACAGGAGAGGGGGATTTCCCAACCTTCCCCAAACGTACACCACTGCTATTTCAGCATTTCCCTAACTTGATCATAATTACATTTTCTGCATGCACGCCCTTTGCTATGGCACACATTTTTTAATTGAGTACTGGCTCTAGAAACATGGGACCATATAGTCCCCTGGTCTACATGGGTCGAGATTGCGCCTGTAATGTACTGCCAGGAACTGTAGCGTAGCCATGCTGTAAATATCTAAGAGCCAGTGAATGGGAATGCTAGTTAGGGTGAGTGAATACACTGACATTTCCCTTCACACTACAGTGTTCCAGCTGGTGTGAACTGAACAGGGACTGGGGACTGACAGCCAAAAAGCCAAGTCTAAATAAAGCATGTGCATGTTTAGAGCCACTGCCTGGGTTCTCTATTCCCCCTCTTGATTAGTGTGTGATTGTAACTCAGAAGAAATCAGAATCAGTCAGGAAAAGGTAAGTCATGTCAAGTCGACCGTGAAACAGTGACTTTTAACCTCAGCGCTGTCCTCATTAAGGAGCGTTCAAACTAGGCCCAGTGGATTAAGTAGAGCGGGGTGGGACCGAGAACAAAATCAGCCAGCTGCTGTAATTCTCTTGTGCCTTTCAAACACAGTTTATATAGGGACAAGGCAGCTTGGAGTGTTCTGCATTCCTCCATTAACCCAGTCACTGCACTCCTCTTTGCACTGGAAATACTGTATAACGGCATTGCAAAGTTCAGTGTACAAATGCTTGTATCGCTAGGGACGATTATAGTATGATAGGTAATAGTTTGCTCAGTGCAAACCAGAATTAGTTTGGCACTAACAAATATATAGCAACCTAGGCAAGTGAGGAACAAAAAGGAGGGTATAAAGACTGCAGCCTAACTAAAAACCTAGGAATCGGTATCTGATGACTATATGTTGAAGGAGTTGTCCTCTACTTTAAATGTGATGGCCTAGCCTCAGGAAAGGTTATCACTGCAGTCGCTCAGTCCAGTGGACATGGCTGGTTACTGCCTCACTGCTCTATTCACTTCAGTGGGACTAGTTCTGCAGTAACCAGCTCCATCCACTACACTATGGACAGAGCTGTGTAGTTCTGGCGCCAAAGCTACTACAGAACAGCTGAAAACCCAGCCAATCAGATAGCGGTGGTCAATGCTAAGGAGTCAAACGGAATGGACAACCCCTTTAAGTAAAAACAGACTGTGACACACAAAATTTAGTTGCTGCTAATCAGAGCTGTCTCGTTCCCATGAAATTCAAAATGATATGAAACCTCATCGATTCTCCTCGAGGTTTACAATTAGGTTACTTCTTCTATAGCATGAAGCCCTCAACGCTTTCAAAGAGTATTCCCGCTAAAAGGAATAAGTGATCTTGTGGTTCATGATACCCTTCCTTGCAGATGATCACTCTCAATTGCTCACGAATACTGATGCTGGCTCTACATACTAGAAAAAGGTTGGCCAAATTTGCTGATTTCACCAGGACCAACCAACCATCTTCTCTGACTCTCCCCTGATGGAAGACTTTGGGGAGCTAGGGATCGGTGAGTTGAATTTCAACTCTCCTTAGAGTTATTGCCTCTCTTCCCTCCACCACAGCCAGCACACCCACTCTCAGTGACCACCAGCGCACCCCGTGGCAGCAGTGGCTATGACGGGATAGCTGAAGACACACTAGAGCCCAGGAATGGGTAAGCAGGACCTGCGATTAATGAATACATATTCCATATGCACTCAGGTGATTAGGAGTGCCTAAATGTAGTGTGGAAGCCTGCAATGTCTGATAATGTACCGTCAGAGTGTTATTGATCCATTTTAATGTATTGCTGATTGATTCAATGTAAGCCCGAGGTAGCTAAGCAGTTAATACAAGCGAGTGCAGGACTGCTTGAAAAAAATCAGCTAAGCATTTAGTGACTGAGCTGAAACCCAGCTCTCATATCTGAGAGGGGGTGGGGAGGGGAAAGTACAGTTGAATCCAAGAGAGTAACTCTGACTTTGGAGGTAGGGCTTGTCTCTATGCCAAAAATAAAAACAGAGGGAAAGAGAGGCGAGCAGGAGGGAGGGGGGCTAGTGCAGCGTTGGAGTAGCTACAGACTTTCAATTTTTTTGTCAGCTTCTCTTTATTCCCCATTGATATTGCATTTCATCACACACATTGCTTAACTCATAGCTGCTGTGCATTGCCAAACCCCTAACCTAAAAACACACACCTGTACTGTAGACCCCTACCATACTATTGTATCCAAATACAACACACAGGAAGTATACAAGATAACAAAACGTAGCGACCCCAGGAAACTACGATATACTACATTAGCAAATCACAGCCCTGAGTACATTAATGGGAGCGGTCGTAATAATAATAAACACTTATATTAATGTAATTAGAGGCCTAAGGTACTCGGACCGCTTCAGGTTGCTAACTGGCAGCGGCACATTTCTAGGATGGACCCACATTTATCCCTCCAGTATGGGGCATAAATTAATTCCATGGCTGTGTGATTTACTATATCTTCTGAACAATGAAACTACGCAGATCATAAACACGTTGCCTTCTCCGAATACGACTTCGGACATGAATGTTCATATCACCGATTCCTTGGCTTTTATGTGAATGAATGGGTCACTGAAATGTGATTGCTCGCCGACTAGTTCAGATCCATGACAATGTCACACTGCCCCGTGCCTAATAGTAGTGCTGTGCAGAAAGCTTCGACGCACCTTACATGCTGCTCTATGTCAAGGAGAAACCCAAGCTAAGCAGGAGCATCCATTCATTCACTATGATGAAGGCCTTGCTGACAGAGTAGGGTTAAGGTAAAAGCCACTCTACAAAAGGACAAAGAATGGGCTCCATTTAACTGGTACAAAATGATGCCTCACCAGTTTCGCATACGACAAGCTGTACAGACGGCTTAACAATCACTCCCATCACATTACAGCACAAAGGCAAAAGACGATCTTTGAGCAACATTTTGACATTCTCAGTGAAATTCATCAAGCACATTATTCAGTCATTTCCTACAGCGGTGTCATGAAGATTAGTTATTTTATAGGTCACGGAGAGGCGTCTCCCACAACCTGCAATTACTTATTAATACCAACCTCAACTACTTTCACTAAGTAAATAGTTGTTGGCTGCGCACATTGCAAGCAATGCAGAAACGGATACATATTTCACTCCACCAAGAGGCTGTGCTTGAATGAATCATTCAGAGCGAAGCAGCATGCAGTAGCATCTCACCAGATAAATATCAGGGTTTCCCGTGGTGTCATTCACATCACACAATAGTAAAGACGGCCACGTATACTGAACATGAAAGGGGTGACATTGATTCAGAAGGGAACATCCATAACGATTCACACAGACAGCTCATTCCTGTCCCATCGATGCTTCGGCCTCCTGCATAATAAGCACTTACCTTGATTAAAACATTTAGTTATCTATCTGCACAAAAACCTCTCATATTAAGCACGACCTAGCGTGACATTTCTTCAACCGGGACAGGAGAGTCTGCTGAGGGTTCCTAAGACATGGGTGGGTGGCCCATTTCTATCATTCCCATGCAGAATTCTTGATGTAAAGATACAAAGATAAGAGATGAGGCCACTTGCAGTATTGCATACACCTTGCATTGCTTGCAACTTATTTACTGTTCTTTAGGGTATAGTCACACAGGTAGGTTTCTGCGTGCAGTTTTGGAAGCCAAAATCAGGAGTGGATGATAAAAGAGGAGACAATATTAAGGACAGATATGACTTCTCTGTTATTGGCTTACAAAACTCCATGACGAAAACCTTGTCCTTACGGCTCCTGCACACGAGCGTAATGGCTCAGTGCCTGTATACAATATACAGGTACTGGCCGTGGTGCGGATGACTTGAATGGGTCTGCAATCTGCAAGATACGACCGAAGATAGGACTTCACTTATCTATGCGGAGCAGAGGCACGGATTGGAAGCCCATGTTCTATCTTTGGCCATAACTTGCAGATCGCAGACCCATTAAGGTCAATAAGTCCGTGTCCGCAAACGGAGTGCACGCGGCCAGTGCATTAGTGTTCCACAGCACAGGCACTGCGCCATTATTATGTATGCATGAGCCCTTAGGCTAGCGCTACATGGCGATCTTGGCGGCAACACCCATCATGCAACCACACTTTCACTATGATATATCGCAGCATAGTGAAAATCACTCTTTGCAGTTACAGCAACAATACACTCGCACGAAATCCAGCAGGGTTGGACTTCTTGTGAGTATTGTTTCAACGTATCTCCGTTTATTTTCACTATGCTGCGATGAATAGCTTGTCTCTATATTGGGCTTCTAGTTTTTTAGGTTAAAGGCCCAAAGCCTAAGTTTGCACTAGTCATAAATTCTCTTGACGATATCTTTTGCCCGTTCTCTGCCCTTGTTTAGACTTTTCATAGAAACACATCAAATATGCACACGACGGCCACTATTCTATCCTGATCCTGTTAGCATGGATTTGATGGTCATAGACTTGCACAGATAGCTTATACAGAAAACAATGACACTCATTTCTTCCCCAACATACTGTAATGAACTTGCTCCGTCAATACATAAAACAATGCCGTGCTCAGGGACAGGCTTGTGTACCGGCAGATAATAGGCACTAGGTTATAATGTAACTGTCAGCACTGAGCACTCTGGCCATTTAGAAATGTGAAGCTCTGTACATTCCCTTCGGTTGGGCCTGTCCCGCAGATGAATGGGGTAATTGACTGAACCAGGGAATAAGTGGGAGGATTTCTGAAACCACAGGATATTCACAACAAGCACTCTGCACTGGAACACAAACCATACTCATTTTTTACCTTGTCCTCAATGTTGATGCCACTAATCTATAAAAAGAGCCTTCATTTATATTGGGCTTGAGTCCTAGACTGTTTTCTTTTTTTTCTTTTAAGAACATCTGCTTTGCAATATTTTTTTTCTATGTGACTATGGATTGTGTGGGAGTTTTTCTGGATAAAAACGCAGCACATATTTAGAATATTACAGATACAAGCTTGACTCTACTTCTTTGACCCCAGACTGTTAAATCAGCAAAGCTCCCAGGGTAAGGCCTAATGCAAACAAGTTCCAAATTGAACGGAGCACCCCTAGAGATGCATGGGGCCCTATTGTTCCTGCGTACGATTACAATTTCACGTGTAGCCATACAATATTGTTTTCTGTTGGATTACCTACTGTAAGTTAGAAATGTATAGCATCTAGGAGAGAATTCTACATAGGCCTACAACTCCATAATACAGAACCATAGATTTACTAAAACTTACACTACACAGTCTAAAAATGTGCCAAATCTATCACAGTGGCTGATGTTAAGGGATCTGCACTGGTATGTGGCAGAAAACACAGATTTATACAAAGTTGCAGATTTTTTTGGTGTGAATTATGGTACAAATTTTATTGCAGATTTCCCATATGAGTATCTCTCCAGTCATTGCAATAGGAAATTGATTCTGCAATGGAAAACTGCGCACATTTTTTTGTTTTCCATGGCAGAATCAATTTCCCATTGAACTAAATGGAGAGACTTTCATACAGAAAATCCACAACACATTATTTACGCTGCAGAATGTAACACAGGGATAGACAATCTTCAGCCATAGGATAACAATGGGGAAGTCTTGAAGTTGTGGATTTTCTCTCTGATTTTTCTGCCACATGTGAGTGCACCCATAGGGTGGCCGCACACAGTGCAGATTTATGTACAGAAAAATCTGCATGAAATCTGCACCAAAGCCACACAAAAACGTACTATTTATCACATTTTTGGTCATTTTTTTTGTGCGGATTTTCCTCAAGTCTCCCCCTTCTATTAGAAAGAGTTAAATCTGTACAAGGAAAAACGCAACAACAATTGACATGCTGCAGATTTTAAAACCTGCAAAGCAGGTCAATCTCATACACTTTGCTGGTACTCTATTAGGCCACATGCACACGACCGTTGTGTATTTTGCGGTCCGCAAATTGCAGATCCGCAAAAAAAGGATGGCGTCCATGTGCATTCCGCAATTTGCGGAACGGCACAGACAGCCATTAATATAACCGCCTATTCTTATCCGCAAAACGGACAAGAATAGGACAGGTTAGATTTTTTTTTTACGGACCACGGAACGGTGCAACAAAACAAAACATCTATCACGGCCCCATTGAAGTGAATGGGTCCGCATTCAAGCCGCAAAAACTGTGGCTCGGATGCGGACCAAAACAACGTTTATGTGCATGAGGCCTTACTCTCACAAGAAATCCGCATGCAGGCACTTGGTGCTATTTTAGTGCATCTGAAGCGACACTGTCCACTATGAAGCTAGGCCACTTTCCCTTCCCTTGTTGACTAATGCAAAAAAAGTGTCTTTGACCCTTAATAAATGCTGCACATGGCCTCTGAACAAGAAGTCTGGCTTACTTTGAGCTAGAATTCCAGAACCCTTGCAACAGTACATTTATCCCGATGTGCACTGCGTGGGCAGTTCTGCCATGAGCCTAAAGCCTCGGGATAAAAGTGAGTTGGCTGAGTAATTCCACTATATATTCTATATAATGCAATCTTTCTTCTAACCTACTATAACTCTATTGTCCTGATGTCTAGTTTATGCTATAAACCACCGTTTGTTTTCTTCCTGCTACGTTTGCTGATAAAACAGACACCTGTAGCATCTAAGGACTCGTTCACATTGGTGCCATTGGTTTCTATTGTTCTGCTCTATTATTGGATGAAAATAATGGAAGTGCTGGGTCATAACCGAGACAACCCCACTGACTCTATCGAGGCCCATCTGTTCTTGAGTCCGGACTAAATATTCCTGGCGGAACCCGTGATGCAGATGTGAACAATGTGCACCCTGTCTATATACTGGATGTGACCCCGCAGACACAACTACTGGTCCAGAAATATAATGGATGGTTCTATAGGGTCACAGATCATTCCTTCAATCATCAGTTTCCTGCACAATGTGAACATATTGCACATAGCTATATGTGTAAAAATGTGTGCCCTCACAAAAGTGCCTGCTTTTTCGAGAAGTGCAGATCACCATGGGCAGTTAGAGTAATAAATCTTGTATATTTTGGCGCCTTTTCCTTGCCTGCTACTGTAGTTAAAAAGTGCAGGTCTGGTCTGTCCTGTCTCAAGTTCAATGGCAGCCTCCTCTACAAGCAGTAGGAGAGGGGGAGGGGGACAGGCATGTTCAGTGCACTAATAATAATTCACATCACGCCACTTCAGCTCCTTGTGTCAAAGTGAAGAGATGGTCCACCCCCTCCAACCTGAGAGATGCAACTACTCACAACTCCCGACTAGGTCAAACCTAGTGGCACAGGGACACTGTTTATGGGATTACTGTCATCCTGTGCGAGGAGACAAAGCCCACATTGTCCACACAATCAGTTCACATGTAAGGAGCCTTCTATCTCTATATACCCTGAGCATTCAGTAATGTTTTATGTTACCAGTGCTTTTCCACAGACTTGGTAACTGTACACATTCTGGCTACGTTATGCCACGACATACAGAATCATTTCAGAGCTGGCCACAGACATGAGAAATAAGAGGTACGGCGGATCTGTCATCCAAGTGTTTGATGGCATTACAAACCATGCATAAAGATCACCAGAGACACTCCTCTTCTAATGTTCTACTCTAAACTTTGGGTTATGACTTCTTCTGGTCATTTTCACAAAACAGTGACACCCCCAACCACCCATCTTGTCAGTGATGTCACGTCTACACCAGCACAACATCTTCTGCATGTTTCCGCACACTTCTAAAGTGAGCTTTGGAAATATCTACCCCAGGGTAGACACGATGCATACAATTCATCTATGGATTTGTTGTGTTTTCATCTTTCATTCCAAAAAGGAATGCATACTGCATACCCCCACCGCCTTATCCATGAATATTTTCAAATCAAAAATTGCTTCCATCATATACGAAATGCAATACAGTAAGTCATCAAACACTAAGTCTCCTTCCTCTCGAGTCACACAGAAACCATGTACGCATATATCAAGTATTTAGACACCAGTTAGGCTATGGCCACCCGCTCAGGTTTCTGCATGGAGTTTGGGAAGGCAAAACCAGGAGTGAACTCAAAAAAGAGCAGAAGTCGTATCTGTCCTGTACACTTTCTCTCCTTTTATGATCTACTCCTGATTTTGGCTTTCAAAAATCCATTCGGAAACCTGACTGTGTGGCCTGTTCCCTTAGAAGAACATATGAGTCAACAGATTCCATACCTGCAGCACAGTAACCTACAATGCTGCCACGTTAATAAGGATGTGCAGGCCAGCTAACATTGGAGCACCTAAGTACATACTGCACATTTGGATCATGATAAAAGCATAAAAGTGAGCAAATCAGCAAAAAACAAAGCAGAGTCATCATCTAACACTGGCATACAAGGCATTATCAGAACACTAGGGGAAAAGTGTGCCTTCTAGCAAGGTGGTACCAGGTTGGGAATGGAATGGTTAATCTCCAACCATAGGTGATCATCCATGCTATGTATTTATGGCAGGTATTGCCCAGAGATAAGCCCCACCTTCACACTCTCAGCAAGGGAACTCCAAGAGTAAGCAGTGACATCAAAGCCATCTACATGCAGGGGTTACACAAGGCTATAGCATACAGCTGGCAGAGCATGGCGTGGAGAAGCTGCTCTATAACAATAATAATAAGAAGAAGAATAGCAATAACCATAATAAGACAGAAAGTAGATGTGGAAAGCCAAAGGTTTCTGCAGAGCACAGCCAGGTTCCATGGGTCCTCTGCCAGAATGAGGTGGGAAGTCTTGCGGCAGGAAGTGTGCCAAGTCCAGCACTCTTGGACACTGATTGCTGGCACAGACGTGTGACCCACATCCACACGCTGCCAAAAAAGACAAACTCATCCCACAAGAAGTCCTGTCACTGGCAGCCACACACCTACACCAACCTACTAGAGGGCACATACCATGGCACTGTACTGCATTAACTTATAGGGATCCAGCACAGGCGCGGTGGCTTCACATGTCTTAGGTGGCAGGGCTTTATTACGGGAGCGGACTCCCAGTCTTATGGGGGCTGCTATGTGTTCTGTTTGTTCACAGGATGCTTTTTGTATGGGAATACGTGGGAGAAATGAGGAGCAGAGGCGGAAGATGAGAAGGTGTGGGCGCAGGGCAGGGTGATGGAGTGCTGCGCCTAGAGCTGTACTTGCAGTGCTGCACTCCTGGAGGGTGGCTTGAACGCGGTCCAGGAGAGGCTGATCCCGTTTTTTTGGAGCTGGGCTGGTCTGTGAATGCTGTTGGCAGGGTTTTCCTCTCTTTCCCCTGTGTGTCTCCCTGGCCCCCCTGTCAGTCTGGCTCTGCTCTGCACATCAGGCAGCTCATAGCACACTCGGCTCTGCACTTGGACGAGTTCCACTTCTCTCTGATTGGACAGGAAGGCGGCGGCTCCCCGGTCACCCTTCCCACCTTCTCCTCTCCTCCCTGTTCTGCCAGCTCCCCCCTTCTTCACTCCAGCTGTCACTGCCCTCCCACCTTCTCCCAGAACTTCCCCTCCATCCTCCCCACTTCACTCGCCTTCTGCAGTCCCTCCCCTGGAAATATTGCATTCCTCTTCTCCTCTCAAATCATTTCCTTTCTTTCTTTCTTTCTTTCTTTCTTTCTTTCTTTCTTTCTTTCTGCCCTATTCTTTCTTTCTATCTTTCTTTCTGCCTTATTCTTTTTTTCTTTCTTTCTTTCATTCTTTTCTTTCTTTCTTTCTGTCTCTTTCTTTCTCCCTGCCTTATTCTTTCATTCTTTCTTTCCTCTTTTTCTTTCTATCTTTTTCTTTCATTCTTTCTTTCCTCTTTTTCTTTCTTTCTTTTTTTCCTTCTTTCTTTCCTCTTTTTGTTTGTTTCTTTCCTCTTTTTCTTTCTTTCTTTCTTTCCTCTTTTTCTTTCTTTCTTTCTTTCTTTCATTCTTTCTTTCCTCTTTTTCTTTCTTTCTTTCTCCTATATAGCTCCAATATTGTCTGCATTCATGTACAGAGAACATAATTACTCACATCACTCCCTGTCAATAATAGGGATCACCATCTAGTTTCCCAGTACCCGGGCAAGATTTATCAAAACTGGTGTAAAGGGAAACTGGCTTACTTGCCCATAGCAACCAACCAAATTCCACCTTTCATTTTTCAGAGCTCCTTTGGAAAATGAAAGGTGGAATCTAATTGGTTTCTAGGGGCAACTAAACCAGTTTTGATATATCTACCCCAAATCTTTAAATCACAGGATGCTTTTCTGTGCTTGTGGGTAAAGGAGCACACAGCTGAAGAAACTGGAAAACGTGCTAGTTTATTTCCCAGAGAAAATCGTTTCCATCTTTACAAATATTGTTGGTTTCTCCGCATGTGATTTCTAAGGGGATAGCTATGTAAACAGCACAATCATGTAGCCTTTACCACTACTAAATGGGGTGGAATGTAAAGCATGTCAGATAAATGTTCTGATTGATGGAAGTCATTTCCATCAGTTGGGACCAAGTGTTTTAGTGCCATTAAGATTATGGTTAGTGGTGGTTATTATTTCTTGGTTCATTATAAGATTACGGTCACACGGCGGTCTGGGCCATGACACCCATCGTGCGACCAAAGATCCCTGAGTAGCAGTGGGCTCATTGATCACAGTGGAGTCACAGCACGACTCACAAGTTGCCGTGATGGGGACACCAAAATCACACAGTCTTGGGGTTTATGCGATTCTGGGGTGGTGGTCCTGTTAACCCCATTTACTTCAGTGACTGCACTGCTACACACCAATCTTTGGTTGACCGACGGGGCAGCAGCCAAGATCACCATGTAGCCCCAGCCTAAATGTTATCTCTATAGCCAGCTTTCAGAAGGTATTTAACCTAGACACATGTTTGGACTGTGGGATTTCAACCCTTCAATGCTACAAGCTATCTATATACAGCAACAAATATGATGTTACATTGATAAATAAGGGATGTATTTGAAAACAGATAACATCCATGTGTTCAAATAGGATTTTTTAAGATCCTGGGTGGTTGCATGTTTCTTCTTCGTAACAATATATGCCTTCCTGTGTAATGTAATCCATCCCTGCCTCTGGCTTAACTTTCCCTTACTGCACCCCTGTCCAATTCTAATTCCCCAAACTTGGGAAGCTCAGCTCTTGGCTTCCTCCTTGTGGCTATGAAAAATAGGAAGAGGAGGGGGGGTTTGTAGGGACATAGTTATAGTCTGCCTGGGAAAAGGAGGGGGAGGCAAAGAAGCTGTTCTCCATATTTATGAGCAGACAGCCAATAGACAAGAGAAGTGTACAGCAAGAAGTCTAGTCTGCTGAGAGACCCAGACAGGTCAAAGGACCCTGAAATCAGCACATGATGCCAATTGAATCAATCCTTTTTTCTAGCAGAATGTGTCTGGCACGGCCGTGTCTGTAGCGCTAAGAGGGGAACTCTGTTTTAAGCTTTCACTAAGGCCCCGAAGATAGCTGTTCTTGCACCCAATTACACATTCAATGCTGAACGATGATACACTTATTGAGTCAATCCAAGTTAGTGGTCAGCTCTTTTGTACTTCTGTATACTTTAATAAGGATAATAATCATCATAATAAGATTAACCACTATTTTGCAATCAATAAAACAGTAAACATAGAAGCAGGGAATTAAAAGGTTAATCTAGATATTGCTAGATATGACCCAGTCACCCAGCCAGGATCTATAGCAACAGATGCAAGCACTGTAGTAAAATACAAGGAGTGCTGTAATTGAAGTGGTCCTCTAGGACTACTCTATAAAAGCAGTATATATATATATATATATACACTGCTCAAAAAAATAAAGGGAACACTTAAACAACACAATGTAACTCCAAGTCAATCCCACTTCTGTCAAATCAAACTGTCCACTTAGGAAGCAACACTGAGTGACAATCAATTTCACATGCTGTTGTGCAAATGGGATAGACAACAGGTGAAAATTATAGGCAATTAGCAAGACACCCCCAATAAAGGAGTGGTTCTGCAGGTGGTGACCCCAGACCCCTTCTCAGTTCCTATGCTTCCTGGCTGATGTTTTGGTCACTTTTGAATGCTGGCGGTGCTTTCACTCTAGTGGTAGCATGAGACGGAGTCTACAACCCACACAAGTGGTTCAGGTAGTGCAGCTTATCCAGGATGGCACATCAATGCGAGTTGTGGCAAGAAGGTTTGCTGTGTCTGTCAGCGTAGTGTCCAGAGCATGGAGGCGCTACCAGGAGACAGGCCAGTACATCAGGAGACGTGGAGGAGGCCGTAGGAGGGCAACAACCCAGCAGCAGGACCGCTACCTCCGCCTTTGTGCAAGGAGGAACAGGAGGAGCACTGCCAGAGCCCTGCAAAATGACCTCCAGCAGGCCACAAATGTGCATGTGTCTGCTCAAACGGTCAGAAACAGACTCCATGAGGGTGATATGAGGGCTCGACGTCCACAGGTGGGGGTTGTGCTTACAGCCCAACACCGTGCAGGACGTTTGGCATTTGCCAGAGAACACCAAGATTGGCAAATTCGCCACTGGCGCCCTGTGCTCTTCACAGATGAAAGCAGGTTCACACTGAGCACATGTGACAGACGTGACAGAGTCTGGAGATGCCGTGGAGAATGTTCTGCTGCCTGCAACATCCTCCTGCATGACCGGTTTGGCATTGGGTCAGTAATGGTGTGGGGTGGCATTTCTTTGGAGGGCCGCACAGCCCTCCATGTGCTCGCAAGAGGTAGCCTGACTGCCATTAGGTACCGAGATGAGATCCTCAGACCCCTTGTGAGACCATATGCTGGTGCGGTTGGCCCTGGGTTCCTCCTAATGCAAGACAATGCTAAACCTCATGTGGCTGGAGTGTGTCAGCAGTTCCTGCAACACGAAGGCATTGATGCTATGGACTGGCCCGCCCGTTCCCCAGACCTGAATCCAATTGAGCACATCTGGGACATCATGTCTTGCTCTATTCACCAACGTCACGTTGCACCACAGACTGTCCAGGAGTTGGCAGATGCTTTAGTCCAGGTCTGGGAGGAGATCCCTCAGGAGACCGTCCGCCACCTCATCAGGAGCATGCACAGGCGTTGTAGGGAGGTCATACAGGCACGTGGAGGCCACACACACTCCTGAGCCTCATTTTGACTTGTTTTAAGGACATTACATCAAAGTTGGATCAGCCTGTAGTGTGTTTTTCCACTTTAATTTTGAGTGTGACTCCAAATCCAGACCTCCATGGGTTGAAAAATTTGATTTCCATTTTCTAATTTTTGTGTGATTTTGTTGTCAGCACATTCAACTATGTAAAGAACAAAGTATTTCAGAAGAATATTTAATTAACTCAGATCTAGGATGTGTTATTTTTGTGTTCCCTTTATTTTTTTGAGCATTTTTTGCGGTGTTAAATGGCTTCTGTGCTCCTCTGCTGGTCCTTTTCGTCGGTTGGTCCCAGCAGAGGAGCACACATCACAGTGAGTAGGCACCAAACACCACACTTAGCCCCAGATCACCCCCCATCACCCCAATTAACCCCTTGATCGCCCCTGTCAATCACCTAGTGAAAGGGAAAAAAGTGATCAGTGTAAATTGTCACTTTTTCTTCCCACTGGTATTGACTGATAGTTTTAGGATAGTTTTAGGCCCCTTGGTTAGGTAGTTACCGATCGTTTAGCGCCCAGCCCACCGCACCGCAGTCACTGATTCGCTGATTAGCGTATCGCTAATCAGCATTTGTACTTTTATAGTATCTGTAAGTGATCAGAACTGATCACAGTCAGATCTATAATAGTATTAGTGTCACCTTAGTTCGCCCTCCACCCAAAACGCAGTGTTTGCCCGATCAGGCCTGATCGGTCGCCCACACGTGCGTTCACCCACGCCCGCCCCGCCGCAATGACAAAATGTTTTATTTTTTTGATCACTGCACAATCACTTTACAAGCGCTGCGGCGATAAAAAAAAATCAGTTTTGATATTTTTTATCAATCGCAGCGTCCTCCGGTACTTCGCTAGCCTCCCATTTGTAAGACAGGCTTGCTTTTTTTCTTGGGTAATCTCAGGGAATACCCCTAAATTTAGTAGTCCAAATGTCAAACAGGGGGTATTCTTCTGAAGAGGCCTACAGGCTTCTGACCCAGTCGGATGAGGAATGGGAACCCTCATCTGACGAATCCAGCGGGTCAGAATATGAACCTGTAGAAAGCAGTGGCAGTCTGACCCAAAGTTCGGACGAGGAGGTTGAGGTCCCTGATAGCACCAGGCGTACCCGGCCCCGTGTCGCTAGACCACAGGTTGCGCAGGATCCGCTTCAAGGGCAGCAGAGTGGGGCTGGCGCTGTCGGATTACGTGGTAAAGAAAAAAGAAGTTCTGCATCGGCGCAAATTCACCAGTAGAAGCGGTCTTATTAGATGGATTCTTTTTGTTTTAATAAGAAACAACGCGTTTCGGGGATGAGAGACTCCCCTTCATCAGGTTTCACACACACATAACAGACATTACATTATTTATAGGTAAATTTTTACAGAAAAAGCGCCAAAAGGATGCACCTGGGTGACGCCCCTTGTGGGAGGAGCCAACACCAGGTGTCATCCACATTTGTAATCCTTCATGATAGCACTGAGTAAACATATCTGTAGACAGTTCTATATATTCTACATAAGATCGCATTAATACTATATTAAAATTCATCATTGATCGTTTCTTTATTTGTGATGTGTCGCATAACATTCCCGGTCATGTGATCGCTAGTATAAGCGTCACATGACTCGGGAGTCCGGAAGTATTAGTTAACTCCACGCCGCTCTTGTATAGCTGTCAGAAGAGAGGGCGGAAGTAGCGATACTGGGATCGCTTGAACTGCGCATGCTCACATGGGCCGGCGGCTTGGATGTCACGGGCCGAAGTAGCGATACTAAGATCGCTCAAACGGCGCATGCTCACCCCAGCCAGCAGTTAGGTTGTCACATGATCACAACTATGCGGTCATGTGGCCTATTATCTTGCCACACGGACCTAGGTCATACTGGTGCTCTGTTTATTTTCATGGATATAGGTGGAGCCTATTTGGAAGTATATACAGAGCGTTATATGCAGCTGCCATGGGATTTTGCAATGACTCGAATAAATTATTTGGGGTTATAATAAAAATAAAAATAAAAATAGAGTTATAAAAAAGGAGGGGGAGATAATGAATTTATATATATATATATATATCTGCAGTTTGGACAATATGATAAATATATATAAATAAATAAATATAATATATAAAATATATAACAACATACATGAATGTATAAGTCTATAAATACATAAAAACAATTCACTATTATAAATTAATTTCAAAGGCCTCATTAAGCCCATATGGATTAAGACTGTTGATTTTAAAAATCCAATACATCTCACGACGTCTAATATACTGGACGTCAGTTTGGAGATGTAATGGAATGTGTTCGATTGGTGTTATAGTGAACCCTAGGGTATTGCCATCGTGGTGTTCAGCCGCATGTCTAGACACACTGTGTTTCATGTATTTTTTGCGAATTTTCGAACGGTGTGTATTAAACCGTTTGCGTAGAGTTTGTATTGTGCGGCCCACATACTGTACACTGCGTGCAGAATTATTAGGCAAATGAGTATTTTGACCACATCATCCTCTTTATGCATGTTGTCTTACTCCAAGCTGTATAGGCTCGAAAGCCTACTACCAATTAAGCATATTAGGTGATGTGCATCTCTGTAATGAGAAGGGGTGTGGTCTAATGACATCAACACCCTATATTAGGTGTGCATAATTATTAGGCAACTTCCTTTCCTTTGGCAAAATGGGTCAAAAGAAGGACTTGACAGGCTCAGAAAAGTCAAAAATAGTGAGATATCTTGCAGAGGGATGCAGCACTCTTAAAATTGCAAAGCTTCTGAAGCGTGATCATCGAACAATCAAGCGTTTCATTCAAAATAGTCAACAGGGTCGCAAGAAGCGTGTGGAAAAACCAAGGCGCAAAATAACTGCCCATGAACTGAGAAAAGTCAAGCGTGCAGCTGCCAAGATGCCACTTGCCACCAGTTTGGCCATATTTCAGAGCTGCAACATCACTGGAGTGCCCAAAAGCACAAGGTGTGCAATACTCACAGACATGGCCAAGGTAAGAAAGGCTGAAAGACGACCACCACTGAACAAGACACACAAGCTGAAACGTCAAGACTGGGCCAAGAAATATCTCAAGACTGATTTTTCTAAGGTTTTATGGACTGATGAAATGAGAGTGAGTCTTGATGGGACAGATGGATGGGCCCGTGGCTGGATTGGTAAAGGGCAGAGAGCTCCAGTCCGACTCAGAAGCCAGCAAGGTGGAGGTGGAGTACTGGTTTGGGCTGGTATCATCAAAGATGAGCTTGTGGGGCCTTTTCGGGTTGAGGATGGAGTCAAGCTCAACTCCCAGTCCTACTGCCAGTTTCTGGAAGACACATTCTTCAAGCAGTGGTACAGGAAGAAGTCTGCATCCTTTAAGAAAAACATGATTTTCATGCAGGACAATGCTCCATCACACGCGTCCAAGTACTCCACAGCGTGGCTGGCAAGAAAGGGTATAAAAGAAGAAAATCTAATGACATGGCCTCCTTGTTCACCTGATCTGAACCTTATTGAGAACCTGTGGTCCATCATCAAATGTGAGATTTACAAGGAGGGAAAACAGTACACCTCTCTGAACAGTGTCTGGGAGGCTGTGGTTGCTGCTGCACGCAATGTTGATGGTGAACAGATCAAAACACTGACAGAATCCATGGATGGCAGGCTTTTGAGTGTCCTTGCAAAGAAAGGTGGCTATATTGGTCACTGATTTGTTTTTGTTTTGTTTTTGAATGTCAGAAATGTATATTTGTGAATGTTGAGATGTTATATTGGTTTCACTGGTAAAAATAAATAATTGAAATGGGTATATATTTGTTTTTTGTTAAGTTGCCTAATAATTATGCACAGTAATAGTCACCTGCACACACAGATATCCCCCTAAAATAGCTAAAACTAAAAACAAACTAAAAACTACTTCCAAAAATATTCAGCTTTGATATTAATGAGTTTTTTGGGTTCATTGAGAACATGGTTGTTGTTCAATAATAAAATTAATCCTCAAAAATACAACTTGCCTAATAATTCTGCACTCCCTGTAGATGACAGGGGCACTCCAATAAATAAATAACATGATTAGAATTACAGGTCAGGTGAGATTGGATTTCGAATAATTCCCCAGTGCTCTTGCTATTAAAGGATGAGCGCTGGTTAATATTAGTACAACAGAGGCATCTTGAATGACCACATTTGAAACTTCCTTTTGGAGCCTCAATCTCTTTCTCATCATTAGGGGGATGTGTTGTGGATCTCATTTTGCTCGGGGCTAGCATATTCTTCAGAGTTTTGGCTCTTCTATACGTAAATTTTGGATTCTCTGGGATGATTTGACTTAGTATAGGGTCTCTTTTGAGGATGTGCCAGTGTTTCCCTAGTGTTGCTTTAATGGCGTTGTGGTTTTGGTTATATGTTGTTATAAAATTATAACAGTATGAGCTGATATCATTTTTGTCTTTCCTTCTTTGGGGGGGGGGCTAAGCTTTCTAGTTGCGTTAATTTGTTCGCTTTTTCTCTGGCTCCCACAATGATGTCGCTCGGGTACCCCTTTTGGTTGAAACGGGATGTCAGAATATTGCATTGTGAACTGAAGTCTGAGTCTAATGTACAATTTCTACGGATACGTTTAAACTGGCTGAAGGGGACGTTTGTCTTCCATTTTCTATAGTGAGTACTACCAAAGTCGAGATAGCTGTTGCTGTCTACCCTTTTAAAAAATGTTCGCGTTTTAATTTCATTATTTTGGACAAAGATCTCTAAATCCAAAAATTCTGTTTTTGTTTTGTCATGTGTACCTGTAAATTTGATACCCCAATTGTTAGTATTTAGGTGAGACATAAATTCCTCTATGGTGGATTGTTCACCATCCCAAATGAAGATCAGGTCATCAATGTATCTTTTAAAATAAATAATATTATTATGCCAGAACTTAGTTTGGTATATGAAGTGTTCTTCAAATCTACCCATAAACAGATTCGCGAAGCTTGGCGCGAAACGCGTCCCCATCGCGGTGCCTCGTATCTGTTTATAGGTCTGCCCTTGAAAACTAAATACATTGTGGGTGAGTATGAATTCCATGCTTTGATTGATAAAGGTTTTTTGCTCTAAAGGCATTTCAAGATCATTGTTTAAAAAGACGGATACACATTCCAGTCCTAGATTGTGGGGGATATTCGTATATAGGGCTGATATATCTAGGGTTAGCCAATGATAGTTTCCTTGCCACTTAATGTCTTTTAGGGATGTTATTAGTGATGTGGAATCTTTAAGATGTGATTTAAGATTTTGGACATATTTTTGGAGATGTACATCGATATAGTGGGAGAGGTTTCTGGTCAGAGAGGACACTCCGGAGATTATGGGTCTACCGGGAGGGTTTTCTAGGGTTTTGTGTATTTTCGGCAGGTGGTAGAAAGTTGCTAGAGTTGCCTCTTTCACTAAAATATATTCCTTCTCCTTTTTGTCCAGAACTATTTCTGCTGATTTTATTAATTTTTCAAATTCATCTCTATATTGTTTAGAAGGATCACTGTCTAACGTTAGATAGTAATTTGTGTCTGAAAGTATGTTCAGAGCCTCTTTTATATAATCCTCTATGTTCTGGATCACGATTCCACCCCCTTTATCTGCACTTCTTATCATAATTTTCGTATTAGATTGTAGGCTTTTGAGAGCTACTCTCTCATATGGTTTAAGGTTATGTTTTTGTTTTTTTTGGCCTGGCTGGATCCCCTCTTGATTAATTTGTCTAAAATCGTTAGATACTAACGAGTAGAATGTGTCGAGAAAATTGCCCTTATGGTGGATGGGATAAAAACTGGATGGTGGTCTGAGGCCTGATGGAATAGCTTTCGGATCGGGCCCCTCTGTTGTTGGAGTAGTTTCTATTTGTGTCTGTTGTAATTTTGCTACTGAGTTTTCCTGCATTTTAAAATGTCTTTTAAGGGTTAGTTTCTTGATAAATTTGTTTAGATCTAGGAACAGATCAAACTCATCTATTTTGCTTGTGGGGCAAAAAGACAGACCTTTAGATAGCACTGAAATTTCGGCTTTCTATAGTGTGTATGATGATAGGTTGAAAATGCCTGAAGACTTTTCGATGTTAGTTGTTTTTTCTACGTCATATTTTGTGTTTATGTTTTTCTTTTTGATTTTATTCTTTCCTGCTCGGCATCCTCTTCTGGGTTTTTTCTTTTGGTGGGTTTCCGGCCTAGTGGGTGAAAAAAATGAGTGATATTTACTGTTTTTGGACTCTTCAATATAGGATATGCTGCCGTGGAGTGTATGAGGGGCGGTAGGGCTAAAAAGGATGGGCCTGCTATAGAGAAGTCTTCTATGGATTGTGTGATATTTTGGGGTGGATCTGTATTGGTAGGTAGATTATGGGCCACCAGATTTGAAATAGAATTGGAGTCCACAGGATATGTTGGGGGTGTACAGGTATGTACTGTAAGAAGCGAATCTGCTTCCACATCCGAAGAGGTGGACGGAATGGAAGATCTAGACTGGGGTGAAGAAATAGATTGTGAATGGGTGGAGAAATGGGTGGGTGGTAGGTTAAGTGGGCCACATTCTGCCATAATATTTTTAGGAAATATGATCGATGGGGACATGATAGGTGTAGTACTGTTAGAAAAGGGAACTGAGCCTAGTTTACTGGGCGTGAGTAGGGGAGTGTGGAACTCTAATTTAGAGGAATTGGGTTTGGAAATAGGGGTCCCTCTATTACAATGGATATCGTCTGACGGTTTGTTGAGGAGGGAATTGTTGAGGGGTCTCTCTGTATTGCTAGGAGTGTCTTTGGTGTTTGATAAAGTAAATCTCCCGTGTGACGGGATTCCAGGATTCTGTGGTTCCCTATATGGGCGTTTAGTTGCAGATCTATATTGGGGATTTTTATGGCTCTGGTTGGACTTGTTTTTGTATATATGATTATTTTTATATGTATAGTTACTACGAGGTTTGTGCTCTTGTTGCTTCAGGTGAGTGAAAGGTACAATGGGGCCTCTCTCATCTATGGTAGAACCAGTGGCCTCAATGTTATGTGTGGCCAATGTGTTATTATGCGATGTTTTCTGGAAGGGGGATTTTTTCCAAAATTTTATGTTATTGGTGACGAAGTCGCAACGGTCCCTTGCTAGTTTGCGACTCTTCTTATTTAAAATCTCTTTCTCAAAAGTGAGGACTCTTGTGGTAATTAATCTGTCGAACTTCGGAAAGTTCACATTTGATCTGAATTTAGATAGTTCCAGATAGCAGGCGGATATCTTGCTCCCTAGATCTAAATAAAGAGACCTCCTTTTTTCAATAAGTCTAGTCATAAGTCCCCTAGCACAATCGAGTAAATATATGTCCCATTCCATATCAAAAGTCAAATCATCTTTGAAGCAATTGTCAAACCGTAGTCTGAGTCCACGGGGGACAATTTTTTCTTGTATGTAAATCTCCAGAAACGTGGCATCCAAATGATGTTGGATTTCATCCGTAATGAGTTTTTCAAGTTTGTAGAAAAGATTGAGTAATGATTTTTCGTCTATAGTACTTGCGTTTTCTATCTCGCCTGTATCTTCGCTGGGGTCCACTGTATTCCTAGTGTATTGGAATATCAAGCGTTCACGTTGTTCGATTCTGTTCTGGATGTAATCCATGTTTTCCTTCTGTTGATTGTAGTCTCCTTGAGACCTTTATTCGATGAGGATTACGTGGTGAGGCATACACTTGCAGCGCAGCCCATCCTGGACCTAGTACCAGCACTGCCGTACAACATGGTGAAGTGGCGAGCACCAGAAGGGCAGTTGAAGCTGGTACGGTGGCACGTGCAATAGTTACCCCGTCGCAGCCACCGCACAGACAGGCCCGTAGAGCCCCTAGAGTCCATGAGGTGCTGGCAAACCCTGATTGGCAGCCCCCAACTTCAGCCGCACCTGTAGTTCCCCCTTTCACCGCCCAGTCTGGAGTTCGGGTTGAGACAGCTCAGATCGGTTCGACACTGGGATTTTTTGAGCTGTTCTTGACTACGGAGCTCTTGGACTTAGTCGTAGCAGAAACAAATCAGTATGCCACTCAATTTATAGCTGCCAACCCGGGAAGCTTTTATGCCCAGCCTTTCCGGTGGAAACCAGTCCAAGTTTCCGAAATTAAAATTTTTCTGGGCCTTCTCCTCAACATGGGTCTAACCAAAAAGCATGAATTGCGGTCATATTGGTCCATGAACCCAATTCATCACATGCCCATGTTCTCTGCTGCTATGTCCAGGACACGATTTGAGACCATCCTGCGTTTCCTGCACTTTAGCGACAACAGCACCTCTCGTCCCAGAGGCCACCCAGCTTTTGACCGGCTCCACAAAATTCGGCCCCTCATAGACCACTTCAACAACAAATTTGCAGATTTGTATACCCCTGAGCAAAACATCTGCGTAGACGTTATACATTTTACCGGGCGCCTTGGCTTCAAACAATACATCCCAATCAAGCGCGCCCAGTATGGGGTCAAATTGTATAAGCTCTGTGAAAAGGCCACAGGCTATACCCACAAATTTCGGATCTATGAGGGTAAAGATCAGACCCTGGAGCCGGTCGGTTGCCCTGACTACCTGGGGAGCAGTGGGAAGACAGTCTGGGACTTGGTGTCACCCTTATCTGGCAAGGGGTACCATCTTTATGTGGACAATTTTTACACAAGTGTGCCTCTCTTCAGGCATTTGTTCCTAGAACAGATTGGCTGCTGTGGCACCATGCGACCTAGTCGCCGGTGCTTCCCCAACGGCTCGTTACCACCTGTCTTGCAAGGGGGGAGAGGGCTGCCTTGTGTAACGAAGAACTGCTTGCGGTGAAATGGAGAGACAAGCGTGACACTTACATGCTCTCTTCCATTCATGCAGACACGACAATACAAATAGAACGGGCAACCAGTGTCATTGAAAAGCCCCTCTCAGTCCACGACTATAACCTTCACATGGGAGGGGTGGACCTCAATGACCAGATGTTGGCTCCTTATTTAGTTTCCCGACGCACCAGACGCTGGTATAAGAAGGTGTCTGTATATTTGATTCAATTGGCTGCATATAATAGATTTGTTCTCTACAGTAAGGCTGGGAGAACAGGATCCTTCCTCAAATTTCAGGAAGAGATCATCGAGAACCTCCTGTATCCAGGAGGTTCCGTGGCCCCATCCACCAGTGTAGTGAGCCGTCTACACGAGCGACATTTCCCCAATGTCGTTGCTGGTACCTCAACCCAACCGTCACCCCGAAAAAGATGTTGTGTCTGTAGCAGGAGTGGAATAAGGCGTGACACCCGCTATTTCTGTCCTGACTGCCCTGACCACCCTGCCCTATGCTTAGGGGAGTGTTTCCGGAAGTACCACACACAGGTACACTTAGTATAGGGATTGCATCTCACAGGACAGGCACACAGGGCTATTAGGGCCCATTCACACAGAGCTGCTGCAAACCTCTCCTTTCACCTGGGACAAAGTGCATAATGTACTTCGCCACATCTTTGGGCGATTTGCGCTTTGCACATTGTCCCATGGGGAAGGAGAGGTTTGTCTTATAAAGGTAAAATAAAAAAAATCACCGGTAAGCAAAAAAGTTAACGTTCTGTTCAAAAAGTTAAATAAAGTTTATATGTTCCGTTCAAATTTTATTATAAAGTTAATAAATTTATTGCGTTGCGGCCTGGTTTTTTCTTTCTTTTTTTTTTTTTACCTTCCAGGTGGACCAACCGATCGACTAGCTGCAGCACTGATGTGCATTCTGACAGAAGCATTGCGCTGCTGTCAGATTACACAAAAGTCGGTGTATGCGGCGAGCAAGACGAGATTTGTCCTCTGCAGTAAAAGATACGTTTGCCGAGGCATATGAGCTGAGGGGGAGGCAGTGTTCATATACTTTGGCAAACACTTTGTATATAAAAAAAAAAAAAAAAAAATCCCGGCAATGATTTATTCATTCACATCGATTGATGTGAATGGAGAAATCTGGTTTGCCAGGGCATACGGGCTAAGTGGGTTTGGATGTTGGGCGGAGCTCCTATGTCCTGGCAGACACCTTTCCCCTCCTTTTTTTTTTTTTGGCAGAGATTTTTTCATCCACATTGATCGATGCGAATGAAAAAATCTGTGCCGTTCATTTTTTCTTTCAGCCCAGTATCATTACCCGTATGCTCAATATAAGGAGAATAGTAGAAACTCCTAATGCTGGCCATACATGTAATGATTGCGGAGACCCTCAAATGCCAGGGCAGTACAAACACCCCACAAATTACCCCATTTTGGAAAGAAGACACCCCAAGGTATTCGCTGAGGGACTGTCACAACCAGACAGCTGAGAGGCTCTGACAGGAGCTTTCCAGATCCTCCTCCTTGAGTTTCTTTGTTTTGGTTTAGTTCCTCATCTCGTTAGTCTATCTCAGCTGTCATGCAGTTGGACTGATTGCTTCCCTTTAAGTTCCTCCCCATAATGCAGTAGTGTGCGGCTTATACAACTTCCTGGAGTGTGTGTGCATGCTGTTTCTATTTCTCAGTCCTCTGCAAGATAAGTGCTGTTCCTTTATTTGTGATTTTCTGTCTGCTGGATTTTCAGGTGACCCTGACTCCCTCCGTGTCTAGTGTATGGAGCCGGTGGTCGTGTCCCCTCACTATTGTAGGGTCTTCAGGTATTAGATAGCCGAGGTACGTGGATATGCGCCCATCCACCTTTGGGGTGTTCGCATAGGCTGAGCAATTAGGGAGAGTGGCAGGTCTCATGTAGGGGTCTCCCTTTTGTTCCTTAGTTGTGGATCCAGTGAGTCATTAATTGTATTGCATTGTCTTGTTTCCTGTACACCATCCGTGACATTATAAGCCGCCAAAACCGTCTCAAGCATGGATCCGGTCTTACTTTTGGCTGAGCGCTTCCAGGGTCTTTCATTGGAGGTAGCTGATCTCCGTAAGACTTTTTCTCAGTTTCAAGTGACCGGTTCAGCTTGCGTTCATGGAGTTTGTTCTGAGCCTAAGATCTCGCTCCCGGATACGTTCTCCGGGGGTAGTGAGTATTTTGTGCGTTTTAGAGAGGCTTGCAAACTCCATTTTCGCCTTTTTCCCCATTCCTCTGGTGATGAAGAACGGAGGGTGGGGATCATTATATCGCTGCTCAGGGGTAACGCTCAATCCTGGGCCTTTTCGCTGCCGGAGGGGGCACGGCCCCTCCGTTCAGTGGATGAATTCTTTTTAGCCCTGGGTCAGATATATGATGATCCGGATCGTATTGCCAAACTGCCTAAATCTCGTTTATACAATCTTTCCCAACCTGAGAGGGTCGCTATGCGTGCTTATATCTCTGAGAGTCTGAGAAAAGGACACATACGACCCTCGAAGTCACCTGTTGCCGCTGTTTTTTTCTTTGTTAAGAAAAAAGATGGTTCTTTAAGACCTTGTCTGGATTTCAGGGAGCTGAACAGTATCACTATTCGTGACCCTTATCCGCTTCCTCTGATCCCGGACCTGTTTAACCAGGTTGTTGGGGCTAAAGTCTTTTCCAAATTAGACCTAAGAGGGGCATACAACCTGGTCAGGGTCAGAGAAGGAGACGAATGGAAGACGGCTTTCAATACCCCTGAGGGCCATTTTGAGAATTTGGTTATGCCTTTTGGTTTGATGAATGCCCCAGCCGTTTTTCAGCATTTCGTCAACAGCATTTTTTATCATTTAATGGGAAAATTTGTATTAGTGTATTTGTATGACATTTTGATTTTTTCTCCTGATTTCAAGACTCGTAAGGAACACTTATGTCAGGTCTTGCTCATCCTGCGGGAGAATAAATTATACGCGAAACTGGAAAAATGTGTGTTTGCGGTTCCAGAAATTAAATTTCTGGGGTTTCTTCTCTCCGCTTCTGGTTTTCGCATGGACCCCGAGAAGGTCCGCGCTGTGCTTGAGTGGGAGCTTCCTGAGAATCAGAAGGCGCTGATGCGTTTTTTGGGCTTTGCCAATTATTACAGGAAATTTATTTTGAATTATTCTTCTGTTGTTAAACCGCTCACTGATATGACCAGAAAGGGGGTAGATTTTTCTTCCTGGTCGGTAGAGGCGCGTAAGGCCTTTTCTAATATCAAGGCGAGTTTTGCTTCCGCTCCCATCCTGGTACAACCTGATATTTCGTTACCCTTCATAGTTGAGGTTGATGCTTCTGAGGTAGGGGTGGGTGCGGTCTTGTCTCAGGGTTCCTCTCCTGCCAAATGGCAACCATGTGCCTTTTTCTCAAAGAAACTCTCCTCCGCGGAGAGAAATTATGATGTGGGAGATAGGGAATTGTTGGCCATCAAGTTGGCTTTTGAGGAATGGCGCCATTGGCTAGAGGGAGCCAGACACCCTATTACCGTGTTTACTGACCATAAAAATCTGGCCTACTTGGAGTCAGCCAAGCGTCTGAACCCGAGACAGGCCAGATGGTCTTTGTTCTTTTCAAGGTTTAATTTTGTTGTCACGTTCCGCCCTGGGGTTAAGAATGTGAAGGCAGATGCCCTGTCACGTTGTTTTCCGGGAGGTGGGAATTTTGAAGACCCGGGTCCCATTTTGGCTGAAGGTGTGGTGGTCTCTGCTCTTTTTCCTGAATTGGAGGCAGAGGTGCAGGCAGCCCAGTCAGAGGCTCCTGATCTTTGTCCTCCTGGGAGCTTGTTTGTGCCTCTCGCTTTGAGACACAAGATTTTTAAGGAACACCACGATACGGTCCTTGCTGGGCACCCGGGGGCAAGAGCCACACTGGATCTCATCGCTCGGAGATTCTGGTGGCCTGCGCTTTGTAAGTCGGTTGAGGGTTTTGTGGCAGCTTGCGAGACTTGCGCTCGTGCCAAAGTCCCTCATTCACGGCCATCAGGTCCTCTCCTTCCCTTACCCATTCCTTCCCGTCCTTGGACACATCTGTCCATGGACTTCATAACGGACTTGCCTCGTTCCTCGGGGAAGACTGTGATTCTGGTGGTGGTGGACCGTTTTAGCAAAATGGTGCATTTCGTCCCTTTTCCTGGTTTGCCCAATGCTAAGACGTTGGCGCAGGCATTTATTGACCACATTGTCAAATTGCATGGTATTCCTTCAGACATAGTCTCTGATAGGGGCACGCAGTTTGTTTCCAGATTCTGGAAGGCTTTCTGTTCTCGCTTGGGGGTTCAGTTGTCATTCTCTTCTGCTTTCCACCCGCAGTCGAATGGCCAGACAGAGCGCGTCAATCAGAATCTGGAGACATATCTGCGCTGTTTTGTGGCGGAGAATCAGGAGGATTGGTGTTCTTTTTTGTCCCTTGCTGAGTTTGCTTTAAATAACCGTCGTCAGGAGTCCTCTGATAAGTCACCATTTTTTGGTGCATATGGGTTTCATCCGCAGTTTGGGACTTTCTCGGGAGAGGGGTCTTCTGGTTTACCTGATGAGGACAGATTCTCCTCGTCTTTGTCATCTATTTGGCAAAAGATTCAGGATAATCTGAAGAGCATGAGTGAGAGATATAAGCGTGTGGCAGATTAGAGACGTGTGCCTGGTCCGGACCTGAATGTTGGTGATCTGGTGTGGTTGTCTACCAAGAATATCAAATTGAAGGTTCCCTCCTGGAAGTTGGGTCCTAGGTTTATTGGGCCTTACAAGATCCTGTCTGTCATCAATCCTGTTGCCTACCGTCTTGATCTTCCTCAGACTTGGAAGATCCATAATGTTTTTCATAAGTCCTTATTGAAACCTTATGTTCAACCTATTGTACCCTCGCCTTTGCCTCCTCCTCCGATTATGGTTGATGGAAATCTTGAATTTCAGGTCTCTAGGATTGTGGATTCTCGTCTTGTCCGCGGTTCCCTCCAGTACCTCGTTCATTGGGAGGGTTATGGTCCTGAGGAGAGGATGTGGGTCCCAGTGATGGACATTAAGGCCACTCGTCTCATCAGGGCTTTCCATAGGTCCCATCCTGAGAAGTTGGGCCCTGAGTGTCCGGAGTCCACTCGTAGAGGGAGGGGTACTGTCACAACCAGACAGCTGAGAGGCTCTGACAGGAGCTTTCCAGATCCTCCTCCTTGAGTTTCTTTGTTTTGGTTTAGTTCCTCATCTCGTTAGTCTATCTCAGCTGTCATGCAGTTGGACTGATTGCTTCCCTTTAAGTTCCTCCCCATAATGCAGTAGTGTGCGGCTTATACAACTTCCTGGAGTGTGTGTGCATGCTGTTTCTATTTTTCAGTCCTCTGCAAGATAAGTGCTGTTCCTTTATTTGTGATTTTCTGTCTGCTGGATTTTCAGGTGACCCTGACTCCCTCCGTGTCTAGTGTAGGGAGCCGGTGGTCGTGTCCCCTCACTATTGTAGGGTCTTCAGGTATTAGATAGCCGAGGTACGTGGATATGCGCCCATCCACCTTTGGGGTGTTCGCATAGGCTGAGCAATTAGGGAGAGTGGCAGGTCTCATGTAGGGGTCTCCCTTTTGTTCCTTAGTTGTGGATCCAGTGAGTCATTAATTGTATTGCATTGTCTTGTTTCCTGTACACCATCCGTGACAGGGGCATATTGAGTCCATGAAAGATTGAAATTTTTGTCCCAAGTTAGCGGAAAGGGAGACTTTGTGAGAAAAAAAAAACAATTTCCGCTAACTTGTGGCAAAAAAAATAAAAAATTTCTATGAACTCGCCATGCCTCTCATTGAATACCTTGGGGTGTCTTCTTTCCAAAATGGGGTCACATGTGGGGTATTTATACTGCCCTGGCATTTTAGGGGCCCTAAAGCGTGAGAAGAAATCTGGGATCCAAATGTCTAAAAATGCCCTCCTAAAAGGAATTTGGGCCCCTTTGCGCATCTAGGCTGCAAAAAAGTGTCACACATGTGGTGTCGCCGTACTCAGGAGAAGTTGGGGAATGTGTTTTGGGGTGTCATTTTACATATACCCATGCTGGGTGAGATAAATATCTTGGTCAAATGCCAACTTTGTATAAAAAAATTGGAAAAGTTGTCTTTTGCCAAGATATTTCTCTCACCCAGCATGGGTATATGTAAAAAGACACCCCAAAACACATTGCCCTACTTCTTCCGAGTACGGCGATACCAGATGTGTGACATTAGGGCCCCTAAAATTCCAGGGCAGTATAACTACCCCACAAGTGACCCCATTTTGGAAAGAAGACACCCCAAGGTATTCCGTGAGGGGCATGGCAAGTTCCTAGAATTTTTTATTTTTTGTCACAAGTTAGCGGAAAATGATGATTTTTTTTTTTCTTTTTTTCTTACAAAGTCTCATATTGCACTAACTTGTGACAAAAAATAAAAACTTCCATGAACTCACTATGCCCATCACGAAATACCTTGGGGTGTCTTCTTTCCAAAATGGGGTCACTTGTGGGGTAGTTATACTGCCCTGGCATTTTAGGGGCCCTAATGTGTGGGAAGTAGTTTGAAATCAAAATGTGTAAAAAATGCCCTGTGAAATCCGAAAGGTGCTCTTTGCAATGTGGGCCTATTTGCCCACCTAGGCTGCAAAAAAGTATCACACATCTGGTATCGCCGTACTCAGAAGAAGTAGGGCAATGTGTTTTGGGGTGTCTTTGTACATATACCCATGCTGGGTGAGAGAAATATCTCGGCAAAAGACAACTTTTCCCATTTTTTTATACAAAGTTGGCATTTGACCGAGATATTTATCTCATCCAGCATGGGTATATGTAAAATGACACCCCAAAACACATTGCCCAACTTCTCCTGAGTACGGCGATACCAGATGTGTGACACTTTTTTGCAGCCTAGGTGGGCAAAGGGGCCCAAATTCCAAAGAGCACCTTTAGGATTTCACAGGGCATTTTTTACACATTTTGATTTCAAACTACTTCCCACACATTAGGGCCCCTAAAATGCCAGGGCAGTATAACTACTCCACAAGTGACCCCATTTTGGAAAGAAGACACCCTAAGGTATTTCGTGATGGGCATAGTGAGTTCATGGAAGTTTTTATTTTTTGTCACAAGTTAGTAGAATATGAGACTTTGTATGAAAAAAAAAAAAAATATATCATAATTTTCCACTAACTTGTGACAAAAAATAAAGAGTTCTATGAACCCACTATGCCCATCAGCGAATACCTTAGGGTGTCTACTTTCCGAAATGGGGTCATTTGTGGGTTTTTTCTACTGTCTGGGCATTGTAGAACCTCAGGAAACATGACAGGTGCTCAGAAAGTCAGAGCTGCTTCAAAAAGCAGAAATTCACATTTTTGTACCATAGTTTGTAAACGCTATAACTTTTACCCAATCAATTTTTTTTTTACCCAAACATTTTTTTTTATCAAAGACATGTAGAACAATAAATTTAGAGAAAAATTTATATATGGATGTCGTTTTAAAAAAAAAAAATTTACAACTGAAATTGAAAAATGTCATTATTTTGCCCAAATTTCGTTAAATTTCGATTAATAACAAAAAAAGTAAAAATGTCAGCAGCAATGAAATACCACCAAATGAAAGCTCTATTAGTGAGAAGAAAAGGAGGTAAAATTCATTTGGCTGGTAAGTTGTATGACCGAGCAATAAACGGTGAAAGTAGTGTAGTGCAGAAGTGTAAAAAGTGGCCTGGTCATTAAGGGTGTTTAAGCTAGGGAAGCTGAGGTGGTTAAAGAGGACCTTTCATTGTTTTTTATTAATTGAGATAAATACCTTTACTTGCGGGGTACCCCCGCTGATGCAGCCACCCTGTCAGATTTTTTTAAATATCGCTACCGAGCCCCGCTGTGCCCCACTGCAGTTTTCACACTCAGTATGCTAATACTGAGCATCGGTACAGGGAGGAGGAGACACCAGGGTTTCTCAATGGGCCTCTTCTTCTCCCTGGCTGTGCCACGATCCAATCACAGCAGAGAGCGTCACAGCTAGGGAGAAGGTCAGCTTTTTTTTCTCCCTGGGAGAAGGAGACGTCCATTGAAAAACCCTGGCGTCTCCTTCTTCTGCGGATCTGATACTCCATACCTTGCTGATCAGCTGTCCTGTAGTAACTCTGGCAGCGGAACTCAGCGCTAGAACTACTCTGTCTGTCCATTTTTCAGTGAACGGAGCTGGTTACTGCAGCACTGCTACCATTGAAAAACGAAACTACTATAGAGCAGCTGATCGGGGAGGGGGGGTGTTGTACTCCCACCAAGCAAATAGTGAGGGTTTAATCTGAGTATAGGTTACCGCTTGTCAGGGGTTGGACAACCCCTTTAAATCCACTGTATTTTTAACCGATGTCCACATCATGCACTAATCTTAAAGGGATTCTGTCACCTCTTTTCACCCTATAGAGATGCGGACATGCACGGCTAGATCGCCTCTAGCATGTCCGCAATATACGTGTCCCATATCTCTGTGTGGTTTTATTGAGTGTAAAAAATAATTTTATATATACACTCACCTAAAGAATTATTAGGAACACCTGTTCCATTTCTCATTAATGCAATTATCTAGTCAACCAATCACATGGCAGTTGCTTCAATGCATTTAGGGGTGTGGTCCTGGTCAAGACAATCTCCTGAACTCCAAACTGAATGTCAGAATGGGAAAGAAAGGTGATTTAAGCAATTTTGAGCGTGGCATGGTTGTTGGTGCCAGACGGGCTGGTCTGAGTATTTCACAATCTGCTCAGTTACTGGGATTTTGACGCACAACCATTTCTAGGGTTTACAAAGAATGGTGTGAAAAGGGAAAAACATCCAGTATGCGGCAGTCCTGTGGGCAAAAATGCCTTGTGGATGCTAGAGGCCAGAGGAGAATGGGCCGACTGATTCAAGCTGATAGAAGAGCAACGTTGACTGAAATAACCACTTGTTACAACCGAGGTATGCAGCAAAGCATTTGTGAAGCCACAACACGCGCAACCTTGAGGCGGATAGGCTACAACAGCAGAAGACCCCACCGGGTACCACTCATCTCCACTACAAATAGGAAAAAGAGGCTACAATTTGCACGAGCTCACCAAAATTGGACTGTTGAAGACTGGAAAAATGTTGCCTGGTCTGATGAGTCTCGATTTCTGTTGAGACATTCAAATGGTAGAGTCCGAATTTGGCGTAAACAGAATGAGAACATGTATCCATCCTCTGATGGCTACTTCCAGCAGGATAATGCACCATGTCACAAAGCTCGAATCATTTCAAATTGGTTTCTTGAACATGACAATGAGTTCACTGTACTAAAATGGCCCCCACAGTCACTAGATCTCAACCCAATAGAGCATCTTTGGGATGTGGTGGAACAGGAGCTTCGTGCCCTGGATGTGCATCCCTCAAATCTCCATCAACTGCAAGATGCTATCCTATCAATATGGGCCAACATTTCTAAAGAATGCTATCAGCACCTTGTTGAATCAATGCCACGTAGAATTAAGGCAGTTCTGAAGGCAAAAGGGGGTCCAACACCATATTAGTATGGTGTTCCTAATAATTCTTTAGGTGAGTGTATATGGAAATCAGCCTGGTAAGGAGCCCAAGGGGCTGTACTAACCATTCTGGAGCCCAGCCACGCCCCCCTGTGAAGGAGCCCAGCACCGCCTGTATCCACAAATCTCCTCCTTGCTCACAAACTCAGATCGCTGTAATCTCGCGGTGCACCTGCGCAGTGCTGGCATAGCGTTCCTTCCCTGTGCTGGCATCAATCTCACCGCAAGATTACGGCGATCTGACTTTGTGAGCAAGGAGGAGATTTGTGGATACAGACGGTGCTGGGCTCCTTCACAGGGGGTGTGACTGGGCTCCAGAATGTAGACAGACTTTAGAAAGGTCACTCTCAAACTTCAATCCAAAATTCAGTGTTTAATTACACCAAAAAAAATCAGCAACGTTTCGACATACAAGTCTTTCTCAAGCTACATAAGGTTTACAAGTGAATCCCAAAACATATATAGGGGTGTACATCAATACAAATTAATCAGGGGGTTGTACTCCAAAAAGGTCAAGCCCTCCCCCCTATAGATTCATCCAATCGTGCAATGCAATACCTATAATCAATTAATACAACATTAGAACCGCTGTGTATTGCCATTAAAACAAAGCATACCATGTGTTAAAGTAGAGACCGCATACTGCATTGGACTCGTGTTGATCGGCGTCTTCCGCATGTCCCTGCGCATGCGCGAGTTGTCCGAGCGAGAATCCCGTGGATCACGTGTCCGACATAGCGGTCACATGATCGGGAGTTCAGGAACTGGCACGGCGCCCTCAACCACATGACACATCATGTGATTGGGCGTCCGGCCAGTATCCTGGCAACCACAGGTCCTGCATCTACAGTACTATGTTATGTACGGACCTATTAAACTGGCAGTGAACTCAGCGCTTGAAACTTAACCAAATACTGTATATAAAACCCGATCCCCACAGGTACAATGCAGGTCTAGATCGTATATATATACAGCCATAAATATTTACCAATGACCAGCGACGCAGGAACCTGTCCATTGCAGAAATTCAAATGGAATACAATATTGCTTAAAACAATGGTTATGTCCCCAGCTGGATTATAGCCTGGCTAGAAGGTATAACACAACATCAATGATTACAAAGACCCCTTTCTGCACTGTAGGAGCTGCACCAAATACACAGATAGAAAAACTTCAGAGGGATTTCAACAGTTATAAACCAAACAATGGCAATTGGGGTAAACTGAATCCTATATTCACAGACGGTGGGCATCCTGCCGCACAATCCCCACAGGTTTCTACCAACGGGATGTGCCGAAGAAGCGCCCCTTAAAATATACTGGGACTGGGAATACTAGGGCCACATCCCTCGCCAACCCCGGTCAAAAGGAGGCAACAGATGTCAGCCCTTGCCTGGTCTGAGCCCAACTACAGTAGTAGAGGACCCCTACCCTGCTTATCCCCATTTTGTCCTATAAGTAACTAGGAAAAAGGATCTGTCATACTCTGCATGAATGACCTCCCATGCCAACACCCCTCAGTCTAATCCGTATGAGTTGTGCAGCTCCTCAGGGGGAAAGGGTCAAGAATTGGCCAAAACTGCCCATTTTTAGTATAACCCAAATCCAGAGCATATATCCAGCGCAGGGAATCAAAACCCAACATACAATCAGTATGAAAAAAATGATCCCGCTTGGCGGCTCCCGAGTCGCTGATGTTAAAGGCTGTATTTTATTCTTCACTTGAATTTCACATGGTAGCCGCATGGGATGGGTATTGGGGTGTTTTTATATAGATCAAGTTGCAGTACCCGATGAAATATCGTGATAGTCACTTATATATTTTTTCTTCTTTTTTTATCACTTATAGATCCGGCTACCATGTGACATTCAAGTGAAGAATAAAATACAGCCTTTAACATCAGCGACTTGGGAGCCGCCCAGCGGGATCATTTTTTCATGCTGATTGTATGTTGGGTTTTGATTCCCTGCGCTGGATATATGCTCTGGATTTGGGTTATACTAAAAATGGGCAGTTTTGGCCAATTCTTGACCCTTTCTCCCTGAGGAGCTGCACAACTCATATGGATTAGACTGAGGGGTGTTGGCATGGGGGGTCATTCATACAGAGTATGACAGATCATTTTTCCTAGTTACTTATAGGATAAAATGGGGATAAGCAGGGTAGGGGTCCTCTACTACTGTAGCCTCCTTTTGACCGGGGTTGGTGAGGGATGTGGCCCTAGTATTCCCAGTATATCTTAAGGGGCGCTTCCTCGGCACATCCCGTTGGTAGAAACCTGTGGGGATTGTGCGGCAGGATGCCCACCGTCTGTGAATATAGGATTCAGTTTACCCCAATTGCCATTGTTTGGTTTATAACTGTTGAAATCCCTCTGAATTTTTTCTATCTGTGTATTTGGTGCAGCTCCTACAGTGCAGAAAGGGGTCTTTGTAATCATTGATGTTGTGTTATACCTTCTAGCCAGGCCATAATCCAGCTGGGGACATAACCATTGTTTTAAGCAATATTGTATTCCATTTGGATTTCTGCAATGGACAGGTTCCTGCGTCGCTGGTCATTGGTAAATATTTATGGCTGTATATATATACGATCTAGACCTGCATTGTACCTGTGGGGATCGGGTTTTATATACAGTATTTGGTTAAGTTTCAAGCGCTGAGTTCACTGCCAGTTTAATAGGTCCGTACATAACATAGTACTGTAGATGCAGGACATGTGGTTGCCAGGATACTGGCCGGACGCCCAATCACATGACGTGTCATGTGGTTGAGGGCGCCGTTCCAGTTCCTGAACTCCCGAACATGTGATAGCTATGTCGGACACGTGATCCACAGTGTTGTGGAAATTTTATTATGCGGACATTTTACTTTAGGATGTGTGTGTGTTTTTATAGATTGTCATCTGTCTCCCTGTGTCGGATTTAGCCAGATAACACTCTAGCAGAGGGTACTTTGGCTGAATCGGGACCAGTGGTAAAACCGTCAGTATGAAAACCTTCTCATGGGCTTGGAGACATATCTGCTTTTAAGACATGCATATCTGCCTTGTCGGTATACTAGTACCGTATACTGACAATAGCCGTAGCAATGTCTCGCAGATAATTTCAAACCAGTAGAATGATCTTTATTAGATACTGATCACCTTTGAGCAGTATTGAATGAGGTCCATGCTGACAGTGATGGGGGGTGGGCGGCCACCTGGCTGATCAGACAATGGACATGACTCATCCTTCCTTATACAGGGATGGGGTGTGTGCATTGTCTGCCCAGCCACATTGATTGCCCCGCCCTGTCCTTTGACATGTCATCACTTCCTGCATGTTATCACTTCCTGTATCCTTGTCTTGGGCCAGCCCCTTTTACACCTTTTGTTAGTAAATACAAGTACAGGCTGGGCAGGGAGAAGGAGGAGTTGCTCAGAATTTTCAATCAAGATGGTAACACGTGTGTCTGTCTCTGACTGTGGCTGAGGGAAGGAGGACTCACCTTTTTCCTTACACAAACTTTGATGCGAGCTGATTACAACTATTAATATTTTCTACAACAACGGGATTCTCGCTTGGACAACTCGCGCATGCGCAGGGACATGCGGAAGACGCCGATCAACACGAGTCCACTGCAGTATGCGGTCTCTACTTGAACACATGGTATGCTTTGTTTTAATGGCAATACACAGCGGTTCTAATGTATTAATTGATTATAGTTATTGCATTGCACGATTGGATGAATCTATAGGGGGGAGGGCTTGACCTTTTTGGAGTACAACCCCCTGATTAATTTGTATTGATGTCCACCCCTATATATGTTTTGGGATTCACTTGTAAACCTTATGTAGCTTGAGAAAGACTTGTATGTCGAAACGTTGCTGATTTTTTTGGTGTAATTAAACACTGAATTTTGGATTGAAGTTTGAGAGTGACCTTTCTAAAGTCTGTCTACGTTTTTTGGGGGGGTCCCTGAGGCCGGGACCTGAAGCCACGAGCACCGCCGCCAGTAGTGAATTGCCTTCAAGTAAGTGGTGCTGTCCTACTCCAATTTTATTGGGCTCCAGGAAGGTTAGTACAGCCCCATGGGCTCCTTACCAGGCTGATTTACATATATATAAATCATTTTTTACACTCAATAAAACCACACCGAGATATGGGACACGTATATTGCGGACATGCTAGCGGCGATCTAGCCAAGCATGTCCGCATCTCTATAGGGTAAAATGAGGTGACAGCATCCCTTTAACTGCAGTTGACTATTATAAAGTTCCATGTACAAAGCCTGTCCATAGAGTTTACCCTATGCTAATGTGTAAAATCACAGGGCCACCCGGTAGTCAAAGACCCCCTATAATTAAGGCTTCCTTGCAAATTACTTATTAGAGGTCCAAGCAGGGGACATCAGCTTATTTTTGGGGTGCTCCCCTAATTTAAAAAAAGGATTTTCCAAGGGGTAAAGCCCCTTTAATTGTTCCTTAAAGGCTATGTACACCTTTGGAGGCAATATTTCTTTATGATTGCATTTTACTCATTTTTTGTTAAAAATCTTTTTTTCAATTGTCCTTTATAAAAAATATTGAGCCATTCTGTCACAAACAGTTAACTGTTTTTCTAACTGTGTGACTGGTACTTTCACTTTGTGACGGTCATCTAATAAACATTCTCTCTAAATTACTAAGAGGTCATAAACACTTATTTAAGGGTACTTTCACACTAGCGTTGTTATAATCCAGCAGGCAGTTCTGTTGCCGGAACTGCCTGCCGGATCCAGAAATCTGTATGCAAACGGATATCTTTTTTTTCCGGATCCAGATCCATTAGACTTATTCATTGAAACAACGAATCCGTCTTTCCAGGTATCATCTGGAATAACGGATTCGGTAATAAATTTTTTCAAAGCTAGAAAGAACTGTGCATGCGCAGACAGGAAAACCGGATCCAGTGCGGTAGTGTTCCTGAATTTTGGCTAGAAAAAATACAGCAGCAAGCTGCAGTATTTTGTCAGATCAAATACCGTACAAGGGATGGAACGGAAGACATCCTGATGCATACTGAATGGATTGCTTTCCATTCAGAATGCATTGGGACAAAACTAAAGCTTTTTTTTCCGGTATTGAGACCCTTTACCGGATTTTAATACAGGAAAAGAATAACGCTAGTGTGAAAGCATCCTAAGCCACATTCTTATCAGTAAGATAAGGATTGAGCTTTAATGAGTGATTATAATGTCAGAGAGCAGAGATAAGGAGCCTGTCTGCTCCCCAGTAAAGATGGCCTTGTGGTTCGCCCGGCGGTCGTTTTGCAAAATACTGATAGAGGGTATTGATATACCGGCTTCCACCAAATATTGATTGAGGCCTGTGATACACCAGCTTCCACCAAATATTGATTAAGGGGTTTGATTTACCGGCTTCCAGCAAATACTCATTATTGGGTTCTATATACCTGTTTCCACAAAATATTGATAGAGGGGATTGATATAATGGCTCCACCAAATATTGATTGAGGCCTGCGATACACCAGCTTCCACCAAATATTGATTAAGGGGTTTGATTTACAAGTTTCCAGCAAATTCTCATTATTAGAGATGACCTTGGTGTTTGCCCGGCAGTCGTTTTGCGGCAAACTTTGCTCGTTCGCTGTTTGCCGAATGGACAAACATATGGCGATATTCGCGCCGGCCATATTCTTTTACATTGTGAAGAATACCCTCTACCTTATAAATAACCCTGATCTGACCCCCATTTTACATTCAGTCTTTTGCCAGTGTAGGGAGAGGTTGCTGTGTGGAGCAGGGACGGACTATTAGGGACACAAAACGCTAGCTAATAGGGCCACAAAAGTCCTTTTAAGGACTAGTATAGGTGTGCTATCGATAGGTGTGACTTACTGAGGGGTGTATTATAATTATAATATACTTTTTAACATAGAAAGGGACAAATGCTATTGGACAAATGCTATTGGGACAAATGCTATTGGAATAACTAATTGCAACTGGTGTGATATACCTGTTGCCCCCCCAAAAAAAAAACTGATTGAGGGGTGTGATATACCTATAATATACCTTCTAACATAGAAAGTATATTATAGTGCATTTGTATTGTGCAGCAGTTGTGTGCGGTGCTGCTGAGATACCGCAGCTAGATAGAGAGACAAACGCTATGGGAATAACTAATTGCAACTGGTGTGATATACTTGTTTCCCCCCAAAAAAAAAAATGATTGAGGGGTGTGATATACCTAGAATATACTTTCCGTATAGTGCATTTGTATTGTGCAGCAGTTGTGTGCGGCTCTGCTGAGATACCACAGATAGATAGAGGGACAAACGTTATTGGAATAACCAATTGCAATTGGTGTAATATACCTATTGCCCCCAAAAAAACTGATTAAGGGGTGTAATATACCTGCTTCCACAAAATACAGATTGAGGCCTGCGATACACCAGCTTCCACCAAATATTGATTAAGGGGTTTGATATACCAGCTTCCAGCAAATACTCATTATTGGGTTCTATATACCTGTTTCCACAAAATACTTATACAAGGTATTCATATACTGACTTCCACCAAATATTGATTGAGGCCTGCGATACACTGGCTTCCACCAAATATTGATTGAGGCCTGCGATACACTGGCTTCCACCAAATATTGATAAATGGGTTTGATATACCAGCTTCCAGCAAATACTCATTATTGGGTTCAATATACCTGTTTCCACAAAATACTGATAGAGAGAATTGATATACCGGCTTCAACCAAATATTGATTGAGGCCTGCGATACACCAGCTTCCACCAAATATTGATTAAGGGGTTTGATTTACCAGTTTCCAGCAAATAATCATTATTAGAGATGGCCTTGCGGTTCGCCCAGCGGTCGTTTCACACCCGCCATATTCTTTTACATTGTGAAGAACTTTGACCCGTGACACATCCATCAGGTGGTACAGGACAGCCAATTGAGACGTTTCAGCACATGGACATACCCTCTACCTTATAAATAAACCCGATCTGGCCGCCATTTTACATTCAGTCTTTTGCCAGTGTACGGAGAGGTTGCTTTGTGGAGCAGGGACAGACTGTTAGGGACACAAAACGCTAGCTAATAGGGCCACAAAAGTCTTTTTAAGGACTGGTATAGGTGTGCTATCGATAGGTGTGACTTACTGAGGGGTGTAATATACTTATAATATATTTTCTAACATAGAAAGTATATTATAGTGCAATTGTATTGTGCAGCAGTTGTGTGCAGTTCTGCTGCGATACTGCACCCACACAGAGTGCCAAACGCTATTGGAACAAATAATTTCTACTGGTGTGATTTACCAGTTGCCCCCCAAAAAAACTGATTGAAGCAGAGGTGTTATATACTAATAATATACTTTCTATTTAGTGCATTTAGGTAGTGCAGCATTTGTTTGCAGTTTTTCTGCGTTACCGCATCTACACAGAGTGACAAACGCTATTGGAACAAAAATTTCTACTGGTGTGATTAACCAGTTGCCCCCCAAAAAAACTGATTGAAGCAGGGGTGTTAGATACTAATAATATAATTTCTATTTAGTGCATTTAGGTAGTGCAGCATTTGTTTGCAGTTTTTCTGCGTTACCGCATCTACACAGAGTGACAAACGCTATTGGAACAAAAATTTCTACTGGTGTGATTTATCAGTTGCCCCCCCAAAAAACTGATTGAAGCAGGGGTGTTATATACCAAATATATCCTTTCTATATAGTGTATTTGGGTAGTGCAGCATTTGTTTGCAGTTTAGCTGCGTTACCTCAGCTACACAGAGTGACAGGCGCCATTGGAACAAATAATTTCTACTAGTGCAATATACCAGTTGCCCCCCCCCCCAAAAAAAAAAAATTTGATTGAAGCAGGGGTGTTATTTACGCTAAAATCATTTGCATTCATTTCTTGTGAAAGGAGCGTAGGGCAATATTTCAGTTATACACAAAACATTTAAACGCACTGCACGGTTGCATTAATTTCTGGTGAAAGAGTATAGGGGCTTGTTTCATTAAAAAAAATTAAAATACATACGCACTGCTGGTGAAAGCGTAAAGTGGACTATTTCAGTCCAACAAAAAAAATACATTTTCAGTTCACTTCTGCAGTTATTTCTGTTGAAAGCGTATAGTGGCCTATTTGAGTCCAACAAGAAATATATATTCTCAGGTCACTTCTGCAGTTATTTCTGGTGAAAGCATATAGAGGCGTATTTCAGTACTACAAGAAAAATATATTCTCAGTTCACTGTTGCAGTTATATCTGGTAAAGCCTTTATTGGCATATAGCAGTAGAAAAAATATATATATACATTCGCCATTCGCTGCTGCACTTATATCTTGAAAAACATTTATTGACGTATATCAGTAGAAAAATAAAAATATATTCAGCTTTGACTGTATGAGATAAAGCCTTTAGTGGCGTATTTCTGAACAAAAATCAAGATATATTCAGCGTTTCGCGCTGCAGTTATATGTAGGAAAGTCTTTTTTGCGGTATGGACTGAATTATGTTGTGTTAAAATTTTGTATTTACGTTTCACACACTGCACACTTACGTTACGACGTCCATAAGAGCGGCGCACCAATATAGGTGAATACACTATGCACTAACCCTGCACAAAAATGCTAAATAATTCACACTAGCCTGCATCTATCTACGGTATTGCTTATTGGACACTACAGGGACTTTTCTGCAGCACAGAAACCGCACAAGGTTCGCGTTTCGCTCTTCCAGCGCGGACCTACTTCCTCCGCTACGTCCCGTTCACTTCAGAAAAAATCTTATATTCTGCGTTAAGCGCTGCACTGATATGCACTAAAATCTCTTTGGAAATATTTTGGTTGTTAAAAAAAAATTGTATTTGGTGTTAAGCGCTGCACTGATATGCGCTAAAATCTCTTTAGAAATATTTGGGTGACAAATCAGACACACTAACTTTACACACACCCATCCCCCAGCTATATATCTAAGTAGTTCCTGCACCACCTAGGAGCGAATAAAGGTAAATGATACTGCCTGCCTGTTAAAGGGAACTACAGCATGATACCACAATACATTTGATATGACATTTAACAAGAGTTTAAAGTGCCCACATATAGCACATAGTGGGACACTGCATCAAATTGAATCAGGCGTGGATCAGCCAGGATTTCAACACACCAATGCCTGATGCATCAGAATAGATCATCCATGGTGCCACACCAACATTTTGCCAAAAGAGACCATTTTCTTCTGGCTACCTGCCTCAGATACTATTCTGATGCTGTTACCCACCTGATGCCAAACATCTGATGCCAAGTGCTCCTTCTTTCACCCACCATCTTTAGCGAGTACTAGTATTGCCACCCACCTCCCCTCTGTGGCCTACTGATGCCGCCATGTCCACACTATGTCACCTTGCCACTCTGTGGCCTCCTGGTGCTGCCATGTCTACACTATGTCACCGTGCCACTCTGTTGTATCATGATGCTGCCATCTCCACACTATAACATAGTAACATAGTAACATAGTACATAAGGCCGAAAAAAGACATTTGTCCATCCAGTTCGGCCTGTTATCCTGCAAGTTGATCCAGAGGAAGGCAAAAAACCCTGTGAGGTAGAAGCCAATTTTCTCCACTTTAGGGGAATAAAAAATTTCTTCCCGACTCCAATCAGAATAACTCCCTGGATCAACGACCCCTCTCTAGTAGCTATAGCCTGTAATATTATTACGCTCTAGAAACACATCCAGGCCCCTCTTGAATTCCTTTATTGTACTCACCATCACCACCTCCTCAGGCAGAGAGTTCCATAGTCTCACTGCTCTTACCGTAAAGAATCCTCTTCTATGTTTGTGTACAAACCTTCTTTCCTCCAGACGCAGAGGATGTCCCCTCGTCACAGTCACAGTCCTGGGGATAAATAGCTGATGGGATAGATCTCTGTACTGACCCCTGATATATTTATACATATTAATTAGATCTCCCCTCAGTCGTCTTTTTTCTAAAGTGAATAACCCTAATTTTGATAATCTTTCAGGGTACTGTAGTTGCCCCATTCCAGTTATTACTTTAGTTGCCCTCCTCTGAACCCTCTCTAGCTCTGCTATGTCTGCCTTGTTTACAGGAGCCCAGAACTGTACACAGTACTCCATGTGTGGTCTGACTAGCGATTTGTAAAGTGGTAGGACTATGTTCATATCACGGGAATCTATGCCCCTTTTGATGCAACCCATTATCTTGTTGGCCTTGGCAGCAGCTGCCTGACACTGGTTTTTGCTGTTTAGTTTGCTGTTTATTAAAATTCCTAGATCCTTTTCCATGTCAGTGTTACCGAGTGTTTTACCATTTAGTATGTACGGGTGACTTGCATTTTTCCTTCCCATGTGCATAACTTTACATTTATCAGTGTTAAACCTCATCTGCCACTTATCTGCCCAAGCCTCCAATCTATCCAGATCCCTCTGTAGTAGTATAATGTCCTCTTCAGTGTAAATTACTTTACACAGTTTAGTGTCATCTGCGAAAATTGATACTTTACTATGCAAGCCTTCTACAAGATCATTAATAAATATATTGAAGAGAATAGGGCCCAATACTGACCCCTGAGGTACCCCACTAGTGACAGTGACCCAATCTGAATGTGTACCGTTAATAACCACCCTCTGTTTTCTATCACTCAGCCAGTTACTTACCCACATACAGATGTTTTCTCCCAGTCCGAGCATTCTCATTTTATATACTAACCTTTTATGCGGTACAGTGTCAAATGCTTTGGAGAAGTCCAGATATACGACATCCATTGATTCGCCGCTGTCAAGTCTAGAACTTACCTCCTCATAGAAACTGATTAAATTAGTTTGACATGACCGATCCCTCACGAAGCCATGCTGATATGGCGTTATTTGCTTATTTCCGTTGAGATGCTCTAATATCGCATCTCTCAGAAAACCTTCAAACAGTTTACCCACAACAGATGTTAAACTTACCGGCCTATAGTTTCCAGGCTCTGTTTTTGGCCCCTTTTTGAATATTGGCACCACATATGCCACGCGCCAATCCTGTGGGACATTCCCTGTCAGTATAGAGTCTGCAAATATCAGAAATAAGGGTCTGGCTATGACATTACTTAATGACATTACATATTATGTAACCTGGCCACTCGCTGGCCTCCACATACTGCTGCCAACTACATACTCTGTGATTGTGCCACTCGGTGGTCTCCTAATACTGCTGCCACTTCCACACTATCATTGTGCCACTCTGTGGCCTTCAGATGCTGCTGCCGCCTCCAGACTTTGTCATTGGGCCACTGTGTGGTCTCCTCATGCTGCTTCTACCTCACCACTCTGTCATAGGGACACTCTATGGACTTCACATGCTGTTCACACCCTCCCCACTTCATGACTGGGCCACTATTTTGGCTTTCGGCCTGGCTGACATCATCATTTATTTGACCTTTCTTCTGATCTGTCAGAAGGAAGGAAAAATGAGACGCACAACAGATCCTGTCTGTGTAGCAGCTGTAAGACCTGTATGGTCCCATCAGAATTGGCTTATGATTTGGTAGACAAAAGCAGGAGTGGGTACAAAACACAGAAGACATGCAAATATTCCATTCACGTGTCATCTCTGTTTTAGATCCACTCTTGTTTTTATTGGCATTAGCAATACTGAGCAAATGCTGACTGAGTGAAGGCGTATGCGCCAAAGACAGGATCCGTTTTTTGTGGGTTATTGTTCTGACGGATCAGAGGAAGGGCAAATTAATCAGTGACGTCAACACAAACTCACTGCTGACATCTTCTCCACTATGTCAGGGGGGCTCTACTTGTATAAGCGTGTAATAGAACAGGTTATGTAGACATCTATGTGGAATCAGCTGACGGTGTAAAAGGAGTGCACTTCTTCTTGACACTAACATCGACCTATAAGGCAGAGTTCATACTTGAGTTATTAGGCCAGGTTTATCAAATTTAAGTGTACTTTCTTATAATTTTAATCAAGTTTTGGTTTAATAAAATGAATGTTAAAATATTTAATACATTTAATAATTAAAATTAAATGTTGCGTAAGACAGGAGAGAGTCTGCCAGTCATCTGTTTATTCAACGACATGGTGTTGCGATGGAGAAAGCATTCCAACAAAAAAATTACTCTCCACCTGGAGCCGAATCTTGTCAAGATTGATGCAAGTGCTGTATTGGCTGTAAGACCCTAATCTTAACATATAACGTTCATTTGATTGCAATCTACCATAACACCTAAAAGGATTTTTTTTTAAAGCCTGCTGTTTCTCTAGAAGATGACCTTATGGGTCTGTAAATATAGGGTAACTGCTTTTATAGACCCTTGAGACTCTATTAACACTACTATAAACATAAGGTCACCTAGAGAAAGAGCAAGTTTTTTAAATTCTTTTTTCCCTTTAGGTGTTAAAACATAACTTATTTGATTGCTTGAACACCTAAAGGAAATCAAATTAAAAACCTGCTGTTTCTCAAGATGACCTTATGTTGATAGCAGTGGTAATAGAGTCTGAAAGGTCTATAGAAGCAGTTTTCCCTATTTTTACAGACCTTTGAGGCTCTATTAACACTACTATCAACATAAGGTCATCTAGAGACATAACAGGTTTTTAAAAAGATTTTTCCTTTAGGTGTTACAGCAATCAAATGAAAGTTATGTTTTAACACCTAAAAAAAAACATAATTAAAAAAACATGCTGTTTCTCTAAATGACCTGATGTTGATAGTAGTGTTAATAGAGTCTCAAAGGTTTGTAAAAATAGTGTACCTGCTTCTATAGACTTTTGAGATTCTATTACCACGACTTTTAGCATAAGATCGTCTGGAGAAACAGGTTTTTAAAAAAAATAAAAAATTTCTTTAGGTGTCAGAGCAATCAAATGGAGGGGGAGAAATGTGACATGGGTGAGGATGGGGTTACATGATGGGCCGGAGACAATGTCTGTAGTCTGTCTGTGCCATGGACGGGGAGAAATATGACACGGAGGGCTGATGGCTGACATGGGGGTCTGATCTGAGACATTGGGGCTGTGCCTGTGAGCTGGGGTCTGATGGCTGGTCTGACCTGAGGTGGAATGAAAAATATTGTTTCCTATTATCCTCCTCTAAAACCTAGGTGCGTCTTATGGGACGCACCTAGGTGCCCCCAGGTGAGCTGAAGGGGGAGGGGGGGAGGGGGCGCCAAAATGTAGGTTCGCTTGTGTTGGTAAAAAACCTTGCACCGGCCCTGGGCGCAGGCAAGGGGGGGGGGGCGCACTTGGGCAGCTCAGCCTCTGTTGGTGGTGGACCTTGTCCCAGCCCTGCGTGTACTCCACTGGCCTGCAGTAAAATTCATATCTAAAGACCGTCTAATATACCTCCAGCCACATAATCACTTGATGTTTTCTGTCCGGTGAATGCCTAATGTTTGGGTCCTGTACTCCCATGGCCTAAAATAAAAATTTTCAAGGCTCCAACATGGCACATTTTTGACAGTTTCAATTTAAGACGCATAAAAATGGCCCCTGATTAAATATATATTTTTTGTGGGAATTTTTGCCATTTTTTTTTCTTTCAATATCTTTATTAATATATAAAAGAATTACACAAAGAGAGAATTTTTAGTAAACACTCAGCATAGTTAATACCTTTTTTCCTTCTCCCTCTTGTGAATGTATGTAAGTGAACCCTTTACCATCAACCATATTCTAGTAGTAGCCCACATTTTAGAAAGTAATTTTATAATCTCTTTATAACCCCGCTCTTGGCTAATGAATAGTCCAGATTCCAAAAGAGTAAATATGTTATTATATGAATAACTCCCTACTAGGCTCCTTAAAAGTGCACTATTTTTCCATTCGTAACACATCAATAACTGGGCAGCAATAAAATAACCTTTGAAATAGGGGAGGTTTAAACCCCCACATTCCAATGGTTTGTATAGATGTTCCAATTTTAACCTGACTCGTTTTCTTCCCCACACTAAATCATTAATTATTCTTTCCATAAGTTTAAAATATTTATCTTCTATCCAGGTAGGTGTATTCCTGAGCACATACAGAAATTGTGGTAGGATCACCATTTTGACCAGTGAAACTCGATCAGCTCTAGATAGAGGGAGTTTCAACCAAATCCCTCTGGTTTTCGTTATTAATGGGATCAAATTGAGTTGGACAAAGTTTTCAACCCTGGGCGATATCATCAAGCCCAAGTATTGAAAAGTATCAACAACATCCAACTGAGTTATAAGAACCTCCTTCTGGGGTAGCGGGTCTATTGGCATCAGACTGGTCTTAGACCAATTTATATGAAAACCAGATACCTCACCAAATAGTTTAACCATTCGGATGATTCTTGGTAGGGTTATTTCCGTGTGGTCTATAAAAAAAAGAACATCATCCGCATATAAGGAGATGTGATCTTCCACTCCTAATGTTCCAAATCCTTTAACTTGATCATCCTGCCTAATGGCCAGAGCTAGGGGCTCGATGTAAATATCGAATAACAATGGAGATAGTGGGCAACCCTGGCGAGTACCTCTATTTAGATCAAAACTAGTAGTCAGGGTCCCATTTAGACTCAGTTTCGCCGTAGGGGATCTATACAGTAATTTAAGGATATTTATAAATCTTTCCCCAAAACCCATCCTTGTCAGAACCCTCCAGAGGAAACACCACTCCACCCTGTCAAAGGCCTTAGAGGCATCCAATGACAGGATGGAGCGAGCGGTCCCCCCAGGGGCCTGTATATTGGTAAAGAGCCGATGGAGATTGTGATGCGTGCCCTTGTTTTGAATAAAGCCATTCTGGTCCGGATGGACAATGGATGAAATAACCCTAGAGAGCCCTGTGGCCAAAATCCTTGCGAGGAGATTTACATCTGCATTAAGCAGTGAAATCGGTCTATACGATCCCAGATCTGAGAGGTCCTTGACTTTTTTTGTAATTAATGTTATTACGGCTTCCATCATTGAATCTGGCAGTTTCCCACCCTCCACCGATTCAGCAAAGACCCCCAACAATCTAGGGAGAATAAACTCCTTGTATTTGCTATAAAATTCATATGGGAGTCCATCTGAACCGGGGGTGGAATTACCCGAACATAATTTAATTGCCCCCTCAAGTTCCTGAATCGAGAAATCTACCTCAAGTGCTTTCTTTTGGGCCACAGTAATAGTTGGAAAAACAATACCATTGAGATAAGAATCCATAATTTCATCTGTAATCTTAGATTCAGCTTTATAAAGATCGGAAAAATAATCCAAAAAAGCTTTCTCTACAGAACTTTGTCCACTAACCATCCTACCATTGGCCAGTCGGACATTATCTTTATATTTTTTGGATTCTTGACTCGAGATCACTCTAGATAGAAGTTTCCCAGGTCGCCCTGACTCTGTAAAATGTTTTTGCCCCTTAAAAAATAAACTTTATTGGGCCTTGTCCAACAAAAAGTTAGAGTATGCTTGTGTGGTCTGCATATTTTCCCTGTTCTCCTCCGTGTTATTTATATAACAGGATTCTGTAGCTGAGGACACTAGTTCTTCTAAGTTTTTCAGTTTTTTCCCATACTCCTTTCTCAGGTTCGCAATATTACTGACCATTATTCCCCTCATATAGGCCTTAAAAGTGTCCCATACCACCTAGATTTTTGCTGAGCCATAATTAGTGTCCCAAAATCGGTTAATTTCATTTTGTATTATTTCATGTCTCTTTATTACTGATAACCAATAAGGGTTTAATCTGAATGGGGGTCTCTCTATGTATTTCTCATGGGTCAGACAAAGTTCAAGAAGTAGCGGTAAATGGTCCGAGAATGACCTTGTCTCATACTTTATTCGTTTTACAAGTCTCACATATTTTCTATTCATCAGGGCAAGGTCTATTCTGGACATGGATTTGCCTGATTTACTAATGCATGAAAAAGCCCTTTTCCCATGACCCAAACGTCCCCAAACATCTTCAAACCCGGCCTCAGAACAAAACCGTGCCAAGGGGGACCCCTGAACCAGAGGGTCTCCCTTGACGCCGTCGCCCGTAGAAACCCTATCCAACACAGGAATAATAACACAGTTGAAATCTCCAATAATGAGTGTTGGACACTCTGGCCATCTATCCATAAATGATAACAAAGAGTTGAGGACTGAGAAAGAGAATGGCGGTGGAATATAGACAAAGGACAGAATACATGTCTTCCCCATCAGCCTGCAGTATAGGAAGACAAATCTCCCTTGCTGGTCGACCGAGGATGCCTCGCACACGAAATCAATCATTCTATGTATAAAAACAGTAACACCCCTATAATAACTAGAGAAAGTGGAATGATACGTGTGCATAGCCCATCCCCTGCTGACCACCCTGGAGGTCTCCCCAGTGAGGTGCGTTTCCAACAAACATACTATTGCTGGAGATGGATCCGCGTCAGATCAAAAACCGCTTGTCTCTTTCTTCTATCCCCCAGACCCCGTACGTTCCAGGCAAGAATTCTGATAGACATTATAAAGAACAGTTAGGTGAAGAAAAAAAAAAAAAATGAAAAAAAAAAGGGATGACGCATCACAGCCTAGACCCAACCCCCCCCATACAGGTAATCCACCACATGTTGCAGCAGATCTCTCTCCTATGACCATCCCTCCCACACTCCCCCCTGCTCGGCACCTCCCCGCTAGCTAACAGAGAAAAATTGAGAGTATAAACACCCTCTACCAATTATTATTCCCAGCAGATCCTACAACAGTTAGTTCACATATCATTTCGTTCAAGCCAATCCGCGGCTTTGTCCGGGGTATCAAAAAATAAGGTTGTGTCCATAAAAATAATCCGAAGTTTTGCTGGGAAAATAAGTGAATATTTAATATCCCTTTCTCTTAACCTCTTTTTAACCATCATAAACGAGCGTCTCTTTTCTTGAATATCTTTAGAAAAATCAGGAAAGAAGGCCAATCTGTTTCCATCATATAAAACAGGTGAGCATTCCCTCGCCCTTCTTAATAACATATCTCTGTCCCTTGAAACCAACAACTTAACAAGGAATGTCCGAGGTTGTCTCCCAGGGATTGGTTTGCCACCTGGGACCCGATGAGCTCTTTCTATCATAAACAAAGGAGAAAAGGGATCCCTCCCAAAATTCTCAAGGATCAACATCTGTATAAATTGGGTAGGGTTCTTATCTTCGGCGCCCTCTGGAACCCCCAGGATTCTCACGTTGTATCTTCGTGATCTATCTTCAAGGTCCACCACCTTTCTTTTAAGAAGATTGAGATCTATCTTCAATGTGGAAATCTCAGTGTTTGTTTTTTGGGATTCATTCTGTATAATAGCCATGGAGCTCTCCACATTGTTAACTCTATCTTGAATTTTTGACAAGTCGTCTCTGATCAATCTCACATCAACTTGGATAGACCCGAGTTGGGTTGTAATACCCTGTATTAGATCCCCATTCTGTTTTACCGCCAACAGTATTTATTTTAGCGGAGAAGAATTGGCACTAGACATGTCTTCTCCCTCTGTTCCCTCCTCCCCTTAAGAGTGTTCAAGAACTTTTTGTGATTCTATTTCCATCACCTCAAAATTATCATTTTTTTTGGAGCCAGTGTCCCTTTGTCCCCCCCCTCGTATTAACCCTTGGAGACTTTAGGAATTGATCTATTTTTGTCCCTTCAAAGGATTTAGTGACCGCTTTCTGGCCAGAGAGGTCTGCCGAGCGCCTACTAGCTTTTGGAGCCATTTCCCGTTCCTGTTTCTTTTTTTTCCCTTCCTTTTATTCTCCTTTTTTTTTTTTCCCTTCTCCTTTAAGTATATCTTTTTTTATTTTTATTTTTTCCCCCTTTCTTTCTTTCTTTCTTTCTTTCTTTCTTTCTTTTTCCTCTTCCTTTTTTTTCTTTTTCCAATTTTTCTTTTCCTTTGCTTTGCTTCCCCCCCCCTTTTTTTGTTCCTTTTATATTTGTATTTGTATTATGTTTTATATTTGTATTTATTTCCTTGTTCTCCCTCAGTAGTAACCCATGTAAAATGTAGGTTAGATATACTTTAGTATACTTTGATTATTTTTAATTAGTTTGTTAGTAGTTAGTAAAGGAGGAAGGATATGGGAGGGCCAGAAAAAAAGAAGGAACAATCTCACCAGCTTTTTCCACTCTTCAACCTCCAAATGCCCACCGGAGGCTGCACCTGTACGTCCAAAGGGAGACCACTTGATCCCAGAGACACTGGAGGGGCAACGGAGCAGGAGGAGGAGGAAGCCGCCAGAGAAGAGCCGAGGGTGCAGGACAGGCGAAACGGCCGACCAAACTCCAATGGCCACCGCAAGCAACCCAGGCCACAGGAAACAGGACACGGGATGTGGAGCAGACCCGTCAAGAGGAGACGGATACAATCACCAGCGGGCACCGGGAAATCAGGAGGCACATCAGGAACCAAAAAATCCAGGATCCCAGCTGCGGCGAGAGCCCCCCGATCCAGTCAACCGGCCGAGCTTCGCCCCGCTAGCCAGAAAGCAGATGGAGAAGCAAAGGCAAACGAGGGGGGACGAGGCAGAGCTCCAGGAAGAAGTCCACAAGTCCACAATCCAGGCGAGGTGAGGCACAAAGGAGGAGCGGGAGAAGCCAGACATCGCTAGAGGGGAGGCACAGCTGAGTCTGGGGCTGAGGCAGCAACACGGACCCCCGGGTCCATGGAAGCAGGAACGGCCACAGAGACGCAGGAAGCAGCGGGGTAGCCGAGCCGCGGGGAGAGAGGAGAGCGTGACGTACTACGTCATCACGTCATGCTGCTTCCACCTCACCACTCTGTCATAGGGACACTCTGTGGCCTTCACATGCTGTTCACACCCTCCCCACTTCATGACTGGGCCACTATTTTGGCTTTCGGCCTGGCTGACATCATTTATTTGACCTTTCTTCTGATCTGTCAGAAGGAAGGAAAAATGAAACACGCAACAGATCCTGTCTGTGTAGCAGCTGTAAGACCTGTATGGTCCCATCAGAATTGGCTTATGATTTGGTAGACAAAAGCAGGAGTGGGTACAAAACACAGAAGACATGCAAATATTCCATTCACGTGTCATCTCTGTTTTAGATCCACTCTTGTTTTTCTTGGCATTAGCAATACTGAGCAAATGCTGACTGAGTGAAGGGCGTATACTCCAAAGACAGGATCCGTTTTTTGTGGGTTATTGTTCTGACGGATCAGAGGAAGGGCAAATTAATCAGTGACGTCAACACAAACTTACTGCTGACATCTTCTCCACTCTGTCAGGGGGGCTCTACTTGTATAAGCGTGTAATAGAACAGGTTATGTAGACATCTATGTGGAATCAGCTGACGGTGTAAAAGGAGTGCACTTCTTCTTGACACTAACATCGACCTATAAGGCAGAGTTCATACTTGAGTTATTAGGCCAGGTTTGTCAAATTTAAGTATACTTTCTTATAATTTTAATCAAGTTTTGGTTTAATAAAATGAATGTTAAAATATTTAATACATTTAATAATAAAAATTAAATGTTGCGTAAGACAGGAGAGAGCCTGCCAGTTATCTGTTTACTCAACGACATGGTGTTGCGATGGAGAAAGCATTCCAACAAAAAAATTACTCTCCACCTGGAGCCGAATCTTGTCAAGATTGATGCAAGTGCGGTATTGGCTGCTCATCAAGCAAGATATTTCTGGGGGAACCTGCCTGCCAGGCTTAGGCCTCTACTAGCGACAGACAATGAGAAGAAGACAAAGCTTGTTCGTTTCTGTACATTGAATGAATATTTTTGGAGCGTGTACTCCACTGGCCTGCAGTAAAATTCATATCTAAAGACCGTCTAATATACCTCCAGCCACATAATCACTTGATGTTTTCTGTCCGGTGAATGCCTAATGTTTGGGGCCTGTACTCCCATGGCCTAAAATAACATTTTTCAAGGCTCCAACATGGCACATTTTTGACAGTTTTAATTTAAGACGCATAAAAATGGCCCCTGATTAAATATATATTTTTGTGGGAATTTTTGCCATTGAGCCCCCTCTGGTATGTCACTGTCCATGTTGTGGGCCGATTTGTGCATTATTTGGTGGCTGCAAATATGAGCTGAAGGTTTTTCAGGTTCGCCTGCCATTAAAACGAACTTGTGGTTTGCGAACATTTGATCGCGTTCGCTAACCCTCCCGGCCGATGTTCCTCCATTACTACTTATTATTGGGTTCTATATACCTGTTTCCACAAAATACTGATACAGGGTATTGATATACCGGCTTCCACCAAATATTGATTGAGGCCTGTGATACACTGGCTTCCACCAAATATTGATTAAGGGGTTTGATTTGCAGGCTTCCAGCAAATACTCATTATTGGGTTCTATATACCTGTTTCCACAAAATACTGATAGAGAGGATTGATATACCGGCTTCCACAAAATATTGATTGAGGCCTGCGATATACCTGCTTCCACAAATACTGCTCTTCTACAGGGACTTTGTCACAGGGTCATTTTGAAAATGACGAGCAGAGGAAGAGGCAGGCCATTCCGCTGGGTTGGTAGGGGTCAGGCAGGTGCACTAGGCCGGAGCCTAAGTGGGAAGTTGGAGAAGGTGCGTGCGATTACGTCAAAGGACGCACCAGAGTTGGTTGAGTGGCTCACTCAGCCTTCCGCTTCTGCACCCTCCTCATCCTCTGTATCAGCACCCTTCTCACTCTGTTGTGTGCACCCACAAAGATACCACCACTACTACCACCATAGCCCCTCCACTCGAGTCAGAGGAATTATTTTCCCATCCTTTCCCAGACCTTACCGATGCACAGCCATTCTTGGCATCGGATGATGAAGAGAAGGTAGCAACGGCCACCACCCAGCTGTCTGACGACAGTACCCAGATCAGCCCAAGGAGGGTGGTCCCCGCTGTTGCTGCCTACTCCGAGATCTCTAATGTCAGTGGTGGTGAAGGTGACGATGATGACGTGTCGATGGACGTCATGTGGGTGCCCACAAAAGAGGAAGAGGCGGGGAGTTCAGAGGGAGAAATGGAGCAGCAGATAGGGAGGAGAAGGAGCAGAAGCAGGCAGAACTCGCAGTGCACAGGAGGTAAAAATCTGACTGCAAATGTATCTGGAGCAAGCCATCCACCATGCACGGTCACATCTGGCGCTCCCAGGATGCCGGAACATGGCTCCGCAGTGTGGGCTTTTTTTAATGTGTCAGCTGCTGACAATAGTATTGCCATCTGCAGCCTGTGCTGTCAACGCATAAGTCGTGGTAAGCCCACTCACCTAGGGACGACCGCCTTAAGAAGGCAACTGGCCTCCCATCACCAAGCCCAGTGGGCGCAACACCATCAGAACCCACAAAGCCACACTCCCGGCGCTCCACGTCCTGCCTCTTCTCCTTCTCCTTTTTCCTCCCATTTGTCCTCCACTCCACCTTCCACCGTGCCGTGGTCGCGTTCATCTGGCAAAAGGCAGGCATCCGTGGCCCAAATGTTCGAACGTAAAAAGTTTATGACACCGGATAACCCTCTTGCCCAACGGCTGACAGCCGGATTGTCGGAACTGCTAGCCTGCCAACTACTGCCATATAAGCTGATGGACTCGGAGGCCTTTAGAAAATTTGTGGCCATTGGCACACCGCAATGTAAGGTCCCCGGAAGAAAATATTTCTCCCAGAACGGCATCCTGAGCTATATGGCCATGTTCAGCGGCAAGTGAATGTATCTTTGGCACACAGTGTCGGTGCCAAGATACATCTGACCACAGACACGTGGTCTACAAACATGGGCAGGGAAGGTACATAACGTTTACTGCCCACTGGGTGAACCTTCTGACGGCTGTCAAGCATGCAACCCGAGGCACCTGTGTGGATTTGGTGTTACCACCACGGATTGCATGCAGGTCTGCCTCTTCATCTCTTCCTCGGCTGACTACTCCTTTTCCACTGCTACCACCTCTTCCGCACCCCCCCAGCCCCCCAGAACCTATTTGACATGCCAGATGAGACGTTCCCATGCTGTTCTGCGGCTGTTGTGCGGCTGTTGTGCCTGGAAGCCAAGAGCCACACCGGTCCTGCACTCCTTTCAGCTCTGTGGTCACAGGCCGATCAGTGGCTAACCACGCTCAATTTGACAGTTGGTAAAGTGGTGTGTGACAACGGTGCCAATCTGCTGAGCGCGCTGAAACAGGGCAAAATAACACGTGCCATGCATGGCACAGGTCCTGAACTTAGTCGTGTAGCGATTCGTTGCCAAATACCCCCGGGGTCCAGGACATTTTGCGGCAGGCCAGGAAAATCTCTGGCCATTTTAGAAGATCTTACACGGCCATGGCTCTTCTTGCTGACGTTCAGAGGCGACACCACTTTACCGTCAGACATCTGATTTGTGACTGCCCGACGCACTGGAACTCCACCTTGTATATGCTTGATAGGCTGCTCCAGCAGAAACGTGCTGTTAACGACTACCTGTACGAACTCTGCGGCAGGACAGGTTCTGGGGAGCTTAGTTTCTTTTGACCGTGCCAGTGGCTGGTCATGCACGATGCATGCAGACTTCTGCGGCCATTTGATGAGATCACCAAACTGGTTAGTCGCAGCCAGGGCGCCATCAGTGACATCGTACCTTACACCTTCTTTTTGGAGTGTGCATTGCGTCGTGTCATTGATCAAGCCGTCGAGGAGCAGGAAGATGAGGAAGTTGCAATGCTGAATTAATTCCCAGGGGGGCTACTCAATCTGAGACAAGTCAGCAGGAGTCTGAAGAGGAGTCAGAGGAGGATGGTGCCTGGGGGGAGGAGGAGGAGCAAGAAGAGCAGGCTTTAAACTTTTATGGTATCCCTGGTGTTGTCCGTGGCTGGGGGAGGAGACCGAGGACGGCATTCTCCTGGGCGATGAGCAGGAGCCAGGGCACTCCACCGCTTACAATTTAGTGTAAATAGGGGCCTTTATGCTCCAGTGTTTGAAGCGGGACCCCCATATAAAAAGCATAAAGGGCAAGGACCAGTACTGGGTGGCAATGTACTTAGACCCCCGATACAAACACAAAATGGCGGACATGTTACCTGCATCACAGAGGGCTGGCAGAATGCAGCATTTCCAGGCCTTGCTTCTAGAGATGCTGCATTCTGCTGTTGCGGGAGCTGGCAAAGGAATTTCCACCCACAGAGAAACAGTTGCGGGTACAAATCTTGCAGTGCATGCAACAAGAGGGCGGTTTGAAGATGTGTTGGTCACTTTGGATATGAGATCATTCTTACAAGCAACCCATCGACAGCTTCCCTCCGGATCCAGCCTCAGGGAACTCCTAGACCGACAGGTGTCCGACTACATCGGGTTAACGGCTGATGTGGACACTCTGAGAAGCGAGGAACCACTTGACTACCGGTTGTGCAGACTTGATCTGTGGCCAGAGCGGGCACAATTTGCCATGGAACTCTTGGTTTGCCCTTCATTGAGTGTCCTGTCTGAAAGGACGTTCAGCGCAGCAGAGGGGATCGTGACCGATAAGCGCACTTGCCTAACTCACAACAGTGTGGACTACCTCACATTTCTAAAAATGAATGAGGCATGGATCTCGGAGGAATTCAACTTCTGTGACGACCACGTTTAATTGAATTTCCTCATGCCAGGCCACACATATCCGCCACCACCCAGAACAAATATTGGTCCCAGTCTTATGTAAATACAGCGGCATAAAAGGCCTTTTCTGTCCGGTGAAAGCCTAATGTTTGGGGCCACTGAGGAATTCAACACCTGTGACGACCACATGTTATCGAATTTCAACTATTATCATTTGGGGTTTTTTCAAGAGGGGGGATTTCGTTAGCCATGTTTTTAATCCAATTTTATATTTTTAGTTCTTTTAGACATATGTATTTGACATGTATTTGTACTGGCCTGCAGTAAAATTGATATCCAATGACTGTCTAATATACCTCCAGCCACATAATCACTTGTTCTTTTCTGTACGTTGAATGAATAATTTTTGGGGCCTATACTCCACTGGCCTGAAGTTAAATTGTTATCCAATGACCATCTAATATACCTCCAGCCACATAATGACTTGATGTTTTCTGTCCGGTTAATGCCTAATGTTTGGGGCCTGTGCTCCAATGGCTTGCAGTAAAATTAATATTCAATGACCGTTTAATATACCTCCAACCACATAATCACTTGATGTTTTCTGTCCGGAGAATGAATAATTTTTGGGGCCTGTAGTCCACTGGCCTGAAGTAAAATTGATATCCATTGACCGTCTAATATACCTCCAGCCACATAATCAGTTGATCTTTTCTGTACGGTAAATGCATAATTTGTGGGCCTATATTCTAACTGGCCAACAGTAAAATTGTTATACGGTTTCTGCCTAATGTACCTCCAACCACATAATCAATTGTTCTTTTCTGTAAGGTGAATTAATAATTTTTGGGGCCTGTAGTCCACTGGCCTGCAGTAAAATTGATATCCATTGACCGTCTAATATACCTCCAGCCACATAATCACTTGATGTTTTCTCTCCGGTGAATGCCTAATGTTTGGGGCCTGTACTCCACTGGCCTGCATTAAAATTGATATCCGATGACCGTCTAATACTGTATACGTCCAGCCACATAATCACTTAATGTTTTCTGTCCGGTGAATGAATAATTTTTGGGGCCTGTAATCTAACTGGCCAATAGTAAAATTGTAATACGGTGACCGCCTAATGTACCTCCAGCCACATTATCCACCCACTGGCCTGCAGTAAAATTGATATCCATTGATCGTCTAATTTTACCTCCAGCCACATAATCACTTGATGTTTTCTGTCCCTTGAATGCCTAATGTTTGGGGTCTGTACTCCCCTGCTCTAAAATAAAAAATGTTCTAGGCTCCAGCAGGGCACATTTTGGACAGTTTCCCTTAAAGACACATAAAAATGGCCAAATACATATTTTTTTGTGGGAATATTTGCCATTGATCCCCCTCTGGTATGTCACTGTCCATCTTGTGGGACGATTTGTGCACTTCTAGTAAGTATTTGGTGGCTGAAAATATGACCTGAAGGTTTTTCAGGTTCGTCTGCCATTAAAGTGAATGGAGCCCGCTGCGAACTTGCTGTTCGCAAGCATTTGATCGCCTTCACGCGATCGCGTTTGCGAATCGTCCCGGCCGATGTTCGTCCATCACTACTCCCCAGATGACAGAAAAGACAGAAAATTCACTTGCTGCTACTAGAGCATCTCAGCTATGTACACAAAAAATGACTTCATATTTTTTATAACGACCAAAAAAATATATAATTGCCCCCAAAACGTGCACATAGCCTTTAAATCTAATGAACTATACAGTTTAAACCAGAAGTTTACATACACTAAAAAAAAAGCCACATATGCATGTTTTTTTCAATATCTGACAAGAAATCAGAATAAACCATTCCTGTTTTTGGTCAATTAGGATTACCATAATTATTATTATTTGCCAAATGCCAGAATAATGAGAGAGAGAATGTTTTAACGCATTTTTATTACTTTCTGCAATTTCAAAAGTTTACATACACTAAGATTACTATGCCTTTAAACAATTCTGGACTGCCCTTATGATGATGTCATGTGTTTGGAAGCTTCTGTTAGGTTTCTTGGCAGCATCTGAGTTAATTAGACACACTGAAATACACACCTGAAACACACTGCTTCTTTGTGTAGCATCATGGGAAAGTCTAAAGAAATCAGCCAAGATATCAGGAAGAGAATTGTGGACTTGCACAAGTCTGGCTCAACCTAGGGTGCAATTTCAAGATACCTGAAGGTGCCTCGTTCATCTGTACAAACAATTATACGCAAGTACAAACAAGATGGGAATGTTTAGCCATCATACCGCTCAGGAAGGAGACGGGTTCTGTGTCCCAGAGATGAACCTGCTTTGGTCCGACATGTGCATATCAACCCAAGAGCAAAAGCAAAAGACGTTGTGAAGATGTTGGCGGAAGCTGTTAAGATTGTGTCAATATCCGGAGTGAAACAAGTACTGTATCAACATGGGCTGAAAGGCCACTCTGCAAGGAAGAAGCCATTACTCCAAAAGAAACATAAAAAAGCCAGATTAATGTTTGCAAATGCACACAGGAACAAAGACCTACATTTTGGAGACATGTCCTGTGGTCTGACGAAACTAAAATGGAACTTTTTGGCCATAACAACCATCGTTACGTTTGGAGGAAAAAGGGGGAAGCTTGGAAGCCTAAGAACACCATCCCAACTGTGAAACACTGGGGTGGCGGCATCATGTTGTGGGGTTGTTTTGTTGCAGGAGGGACTGGTGCACTTCACAAAATAGATGGCATCATGAGGAAAAAAGATTATGTGTAAATACTAAAGCAACATCTCAAGACATCAGCCAGGAAGTTAAAGCTTGGGCGGAAATGGGTCTTCCAAATGGACAATGACCCGAAGCATACTGCCAAACTGGTTACAAAGTGGCTTAAGGATAACAAAGTCAGTGTTTTGGAGTGGCCATCACAAAGCCCTGATCTCAATCCTATTGAAAATTTATGGGCAAATCTGAAAAGACAGGTGCGAGCAAGGCGACAAACAAACATGGCTCAGTTACACCAGTTTTGTCAGGAGGAATGGGCCCAAATTCAGACCAACTATTGTGAGAAGCTTGTGGAAGGATATTCAAAACGTTTGACCCAAGTCATACAGTTTAAGGGCAATGGTATGTAAACTTTTGACTTTGCAGAAAGTAATAAAAATGACTTAAAACATTCTCTCTCTCTCATTAGTCTAAATAATAATAATTATGGTAATCCTAATTGACCAAAACCAGGAAAGGTTTATTCTGATTTCATGTCAGATATTGAGAAATACATGTACAGTATATGTGTTTTTTTATATAGTGTATGTAAACTTCTGGTTTCAACTGTACATTAAAGGGATATAGCATAAATGTTAGGTAGATGCGGATCCCGCCTGGACCTGTCTCTAGAATGAGACACCAATGTGTATTACAATACGGGCATTTGGGGAGCCACCATGGGTCCGATGCTCCTGAGTAGCCAATGGCCATCTAAAATGCCTAGCAATATTGCCATAAATAGTGCCCCCCATTTGAATACTACAGTTTAGCTCCCGTCCCCACTATTTACTCTCATGATGTCATTGCGACTGCCTATGTTGGGATGAACGTGGCATGATGACGTAATTACGACTGCCTGCATCGGGAACAGGCAACTCAAGCCATAGGCCTGCATCGCAGATGATGAGCTTTAGGTATTTTTTATTTATTTTATTATTTTGTCACTACTCATGCCACTACTGGGGGAAATAGGCATGGCCGGGGGCAATAAGCTATACTGGGGGCAATAAACACAACTAGGGGAACTACTGGGTAAGATATAACTACTGAGTGCAGTACTTGTAGCATATAACCACTGGAGTTGCTACAGGGGACAGTGTAAGTACTGGGGATGCTATAGGGGCAATTATACCATGTAAAGAAAAATCACTGAATAAATGGGAGGAAATGCAACCCCCAAACACTGTAGCGTGTTTATAATCGGGGGAGCAATTCCTCCGCAAGTGATCCGTTGCTAACGGCAATCCCCAGCAAAAATGCATACAATGGAGGATGCCAGCAGCGGACCACATAAACCACAAAAACATCCTACACAAGATGAAATAATGTGTGGATGAAAATATAAGAATTGCTCCCCCGATTATAAACACGCTACAGTGTTTGGGGTTGAGCATTTCCTCCCATTTTGGCCACTTTATTCAGTGATTTTTTTAGTGACATGTATTGAATGTGCTAATGCTTGTCATTGGTAACATTCTGGTGCACCTGGTAGCCTGTGTCACATGGCCTGTTATTAGTGGGGCTCGCAGCCTCCTTCTACCCTCCCATTGTATTAGTGATCTTACTATAGAGGTATGTAGGAGCTTGGCTATGAGTCGGTCCTTAGCACCTATCAGACTGTGTTCACACACTATAGGTAGTTTAGCGGTAGGACCCATGCCACACTGACATACCTTGACGGGGTGCGCAGGTCTCCAATATGTTCGTGACTGGAATATATTGGCTAAAGTCTCAGTTTTTACGTCAGTGTGAGGGTCTAGCCAGTATGGTCAGTCGCATATTATTGTGGTGCACCTTTTTTCAGTGATTCAATTATACCATGCCTTGAAAAAGTATTCATACCCTTTAAACTTTCCACTTATTTTCATGTTACACCCCCAAACTTAAATGTTTTTTATTGGGATTTTATGTATTAAACAAACACAAAGTAGCAAGTATGTGTGAAGTGAAAACGAAAATGATACATGGTTTTTAACATTTTTAATAAATAAAAATCTATAAAGTGTGGAGTGAATTTGGATTCAGCGTCCTGTACTCTGGTACCCCTAAAAAAATCCATTGTGTCGTAATTAGTTAATAGAGTTTACATGTGTAACTGTGTGTAGAACTGTAACTGTTGCAAGTACTTTAGGTGGCGCTGTTATTACTGTGGCCACTATAGAGGTGCTTTATTACTATTTGTGACACTTTGGGAGGGGCTTTATCACTACTGTTAGCACTATGGATGCATTATTACTACTAGGGATTACTAGGAGAGAATTAGAATTAGTGGGACTTTTGGGAGCACGATTAGAATTAGGGTCCATCTGTATAGCACTATTATTTCTTCAGAATAGTGTTTGGGGGAATTGGAGGTAGCAGCAAAATGACACTGTTGTGGTAACAAGAGGTTGAGGATGATGGAAAATGGAGGAACGTAAGAGGTCTGTGTAGTAAACTCTGCAGAGATAAGACGTGGCTGAAATATGTCATCATGGTGATCTACTTCCAGTGAGGAAAGAGAACTTCTACATCAGTGGAGACATCACTAGATATAAGAGGTATGTGGTGCTGTATTACCCTGTATATGTGATAGTGCGGAATATCCATCTAGATGAGAAGACCGGAGATGGTAAGGACTATGGAAACAGCTGAGCGGGCTGTATAGCAAGTTATAAATGTAAATGGGAGTTATGTGAACAGCACTGTCAGGTCTGCCACTTTTGCATCACACAAGTTATGGAAACGGCGTCGCTCCCTCAGAGCTATTCTAAAGATAGGTGCAAGTCTCAGAATTGGGCCCCACATCTATCTCAATGTCTAAAATGGGAATAACAATTTAATTCTAGATACTAGAACTTGAAATTTAAAAGGGTAGTCCAAAATGAGGAAAACACAGGCAGAAGATGGCATATAATAACAAAATAAGAAATAATTAGTCGTTGAATTGTACACTGCTCCAGAGCTGCCATTCCAGTAATTGCTGACAATCTTTTTTTAACAGAGCTGCAGAGCTGATGTCATGTTGAAAACACCTGACCGCTGCAGTTTGATGTCAGAGATGTAGCCCAGTAAACAAAGATCAGTAGGTAGGACTGAAACATTAGTGGTAAAACAGCAGAAGATTCAACCGATAAGTAATGCTTATTTTGTTATTATATGCCTGTGCAGGGAATGCGTTTTTCATAATCTTGGACAACCCCTTTTAGCTGGTCATACTCTTGAGATAAAAGCTGCCGTGAGATGCTGATTTGGGGCCTATTCACATACGTGGACACACCATGGATTTGATATCATGGATTTTCATGTGGCAAAATCTGCAGAATTAGCTGCAAAGTGAATGAGATTTTAAGAAATGTCATCCACTCACTGTAAATAAAATGTCTAGTATATATGGTGTATATTGATGTGTGGTGCAGATTTCAAGTGTGCAGTATGTCAATTTATGCTGCGGATCTCCACCACAAATTTCACGCTACAATGAAGAGGGTGAAATCCACAGCCATGTTCCAGCAAAAATTGTATGTACTGTAATTCATGCAGATTTTGCAGTTTTTTTGCCACAGATATCCGCAGCAGTATTTTCCATTGTACGTTACGTCCCGTGTGGACCCTTACAAAAAGATTGGTCAATGACCTCATATGTATGTGGACCTTTTGACAATCCCATTATGATAGATTTGGAGAGTAAGAAGAATCTGTTTCTTCCAGTGTACTTACTTCATTTGAGATCATGGAGACCCTTAGGCCTCTTTCCCACGGGCGTGTGCGCCCCGTGGTTGTGCTGCGGGCCGCAATGCACGAGCACAGTCCGTGGGGCAGCTGCAGCGGATCGCGGACCCATTCACTTGAATGGCTCCGCGATCCGGCTGTTCCGCAAAAAGATAGCACATGTTCTATCTTTTTGCGGAACGGAAGTACGGGACGAAACCCCACGGAAGCACTCCGTAGTGCTTCCATAGGGTTCCGTTCCCTGGTTCCGTTCTGCACCATTCCGGATTTGCGGACCCATTGAAGTGAATGGGTCTGCATCCGTGGTGCGGAATGCCCACGGTACGGTGCCCGTGTATTGCGTATACGCAAATGCCCAGGGGAAAGAGGCCGTACTGTGTGGAATGCATGTATTTGATTACACAGCCCATACTATGGATATTTGGACCTTCTGTGTTCAATGAGGATCTTTGTTTGGAGACAGAATTTTTAAAGTTATTAAAATGCTTTTAATGGGACAAGATTAATATCTCTATTACATAAGTACTTTGCTTTCCTCCCAAACTCCAAAGACATCCCGATAGGGAACTTAGATTGTGAGCCCCATTGGGGACAGCTTGATGCTAATGTCTGTAAAGTGCTGCGGAATATGTCAGTGCTATATAAGTGTGTAACATAATAATAATTTATGTTATTGTTTTTTGCTTTTTGTCTCATTCGTCACTGATGGTGGTTTATAATAAAATAATTGAAGCAATTCAATAAACTCTCATTCCAGTTAGGAGGCATCTAATTAATGTCACTGTTAAAGGGGTTGTCCGGGTTCAGAGCTGAAACCAGGTATAACCTCTTTTCAGTGGCGTACATAGAGAAGTAAGGGCCCCATAGCAAGGATCAAACCAGGTCCCCCACACAGGACAGAAGGGTTTCCGCCTAAACCCTTTTCAATGACCCTTGGGTCATTTTTCCACTGACTCATTTGCTAAAAGTTGTTCCTTTAGAGGGTCCTGACCAAGTTTTTACCTCCAGTCAAAGAGGAGATAATTCCAACTACGACTGTATGAGAGGAGCATCAAAACATTTCCATCGGCGCAGGGAAAGGTCTGTTTGTTTACTGACGGTGACGTATCGGGCTTCTCCTCACTATGCTAGACAAAAGTTCTGCTTACCAGTGAGCCCAGTGACTTCACCGGCACATCATACAGCTGACACCCAGCTGCAATGACTGGGATAAGAGATAAATCCGATCCTGGTCATATTAAACCTTTGAGATGCCCTGGTCAATAGTGACAGCAGCATTTGACCAGTTAGACAGAGGGAGAGGGCTTCCTTTGTCTTCCGATCAGAACCCTTGCAGCCAAATCGCAGGGCTCTGATCAGTTGCTTTTGAAGGCTCCCAGGCCTGTCATTGAAAACTGTCTGTTAAGCTGTGTCTATGGCAAAGTAGCTTAATAGGCAGATTGTCAGATTCCTGTAACAGAAAAAAGTCTAATTAGCTGTTGTTTGGTTACCTCCCCCCCCCCAAAAAAAAATTTAATAAAGAGTTATTGAATAAAAAGTAGTATGTACCCCAAAAATGTACCAATTAAAACTACGGCTTGCCCCGCAAATAAAAAAAAAAAAAAACCCTCTCTCAGCTCTGTAGAGAAATATAAAAAATTATGGTTCTCAGAATATAGTTTTTTAAAAGCAGTAAAACATAATAAGACCATAGAAATTAGATATCGATGTAATTGTACTGACCTGCAGAAGGTCATCATTTCATTTTTAGCACACGCTGAATGCAAAAACAAAATCAGAAAAACCTTGATGGAATTGCAATTTTTTTCCAGTTTCACCCCACAAAGATTTTTTTTTCTCCCCTTTTACCAATACAAGCTATGGTAAATTAAATGGTGCCATTAAAAACCTCATATGGCTATGTGAACGTAAACTACAAAATTTCTGTGTCCGGAAAGGGCTAATACATGATCATGTAGTTTAGACACTGAAATTTTATGGAGATATTATTATTATCTGTTTGTTAATTGATATAAATGCAGAGCAAAAATGAAAATCCAATGTAACATTTGTGAATTCACCACTACACCATTGGTGTTCTAATGCTTTACAAAACACTCAAACCTAATGCAGCATAGGATATTACTGAAGAATAATGTAGCGAATTTTGTGCCTGCCTTGTGTATACCTATTTTAGTTAATGTGCTATATGTGGATTGTCAGCCAACTTGGCTCCTTCTTTCTTTCTGATGTGATTGACCTAATACAGTCTGGTGTACAATCCCGCAGCCTATATTTCCCCCTTTAGAGACAGGGGAGATGAAGTATTGTCACACTGCTCTTATTTTGCTGAGTTCTATATAAGGGTAGCCTTTGCTGCAGATCTTTGACTAGATCTGTTGTTCCCTAAGGTTACCCCATAGCCTATAATGGGATGTGGCTTGAGTGCCGGGTTCCAGATGGACAAAAACCATTGCATTCTCTGCTGAAACTGCCTGCTGGTTCAGGTTACCGGTGATGTGAACGTAGCCTTACTCGCACTGCAGAATCTCCAGTGTATTCTGTATGATGCAGTTTCAGCCTGTCTTTCTCCAGCTTGTGATCAGTTTCTCCATGTTAGTGGTTACAAGCAGGAAGCAGGGTAGAGAAGTGTGAAGCAGCATGTCATAGAAAGTAGCTGAAATTCTGCAAACAGGTAGTAGAAATTCTGCAGGTATCAGGGAGAGGTGGTGTGAGTCAGGGGAGTTAAAGGGGTCATGAATATCAGATTGGTGGAGTTCTGACTTCCAGCACCCCCACCAGTCAGTTGTTTGAAGAGACCGCAATGCTCTGATAAGCACAGGAGCCTTCTGGCAGCTTACCAAGCACAGCTCTGTCCACTAGATAGCAGTTGTGCTTCGTATTGCAGCTTAGCTTCTTTCACTTGAATGGGATTGAGCTGAGCCTGGTCCATGTAACCAATGAATGTGATGTCACTAGTCTAGTAGGAGGGCACAATTCGGCTCATTAAGCAGCAGATCACCAGGAGAGCCAGGAGTTGGATCCCCACTGATCTGATATTTAAGATTTATCCTGATGATAGGCCATTCATCTCCAAAACTCGGACAACCCCTTTAACCCTTCAGCTCATTCTTGTCAAATTCACCTACTATATTACTGATCTCCTGTAGCAGAAAGTATATCTTTGGCAGCACAATATACATGGGGGTTCACTTGACGTCATCCACACAGGAGAGACTGACCTCCTGTCTACAGTGAAGATCAAGCTAGTAGTTAGACAGGGATCACAGCTGCCCACAGTGAAAGGGTTCAGAATGTATGGATGTAACTAAGCATGGATAAAACAAATTACACTGCTAGAATATTGCTGATGAGTTAGTATTATATGTGCAAGAAGGTACTTGAGTGCTCCTTTAAATGTGCAACACAAAATAAACATATTTTACAAAAATGATTATGGTATGTTTCATTATACTTTTATAAAAATTAGCTTAAATGCTTGAGGTTGAAAGCATCTTTGTTTCTTTGGCTCTTACAAAACGTGGGAATAAACTGCTCCACTCATTCTATTAAATTGGGGTTAAGACCTGTCTGATGTAACAAATATTCTGGAAAACACTAATCATGGGTGTGATATAAAAAGTTGACATTTAAATAATAAAAGAAAAATTCTTTTGTATGTACAACTCTTTGTATGACATATTGTTATAAACTGTTAGCTAACAAAACCAAAATGGAAATCTTTGAAGTAGATTTTTTAGTATGTGGCCAGCAGCGACACATCTGTAACAGTTATGAATTAATTCTTAGTAAGTGGTTTGAAAAATAAATGGCTCAAAAACAAGATGGTATTTAACTATTTTAAAATGACAGTCATTCAACTGCATTTACTACCATGTATTGTATCTATCCTAATTAGGTGCTAATTATACAGGTTGTTGAGTCTAGTCGACTCTTGTTTTATAAGTCTGACTTGTAATTGTTATGCAAATCAGTATTTAGTACTACTTTGTCACCCATGCCCAAATCTGTACATGTACAAGGGTAAAATGACTTATTCCCACATAGCTAATAGGACAACATACTGGGACTCTGAGATGTGAGTATTCATTATCATTGCTTTTCATTACTGTGGAGTGTAAGAAAGTTACTAATTGTATGTCTCTTACTGTATATCTGATATCAGGCTTTTTAGGCACATAGTATAAGACCATTTATTCACTATCATTGTCATACAAATAGTGTTTTAGCTGCTTTCTCCAACTAAATAACCCAGCTTTAGTTCAATGAGAAAATAAACTACGGCAGCATACAGTATATACAATTAATACATAGCAGGGTTTGGCTATATTACAATTTAAAAATGTATGAAGCTAAAAAGAGAATGAATAAAATAATAACTATTAAAAAAGTGTACATACAGAACATGGCTACAAGTAGTAAATGGTTGCAATGAAGCAAAATATGTTTTTTTAAATTTAGTTTGTTAAAATGCTAACTTTCACTCTTGACAAAGGGCCTTGTTTGCTTTTACTCAAATTTCACCAGTATGTAGCTATCTAGTGTAGTCTATACAAATTCTTCAATACAGAATATACATAGAAATGACTAGTATGGTGCTAATTTTGGTCTTTTTTACACAAGGCCCCCTTTTCCTAAAGCCAACCAATATTATAAAAGTGAACAATAGAAATAGCCAACAATTATCTGCTGAGGGTACTGAGAATTATAATCAAGAGGGCCAGTGTTAATTTATACAGGCAATTTATCTGACTGCACTAGAGGGGTTATTGCAATTGCCGAAATTTGCCCCAAGGGTTTTGTCAGTCTTGTCTAAGATCAAATAACTTTGCCTGAGAAAAGTTGAACTTCTGGTGATATGTGTTTTTTTCAATCTTTAAGGCTAGGTCTACACGACGACATGTGTCGAGAGACAATAAGTCACGCGACAGATAGGGCACAACTACACTGCAACATTTGTCGCGCGACATTTTGTCGCACCAATGTCGCGTGACAATTTTTATAATGATAGGCTATGGTGTTGCAATGCGACATGTGACATGCTGCGACTGCGACGTGACAGTCGCAGAAAAATCCATCTCGAATTTATAAATCATTATAAAAATTGTCACGCGACATTGAAGCGACAAAATGTTGCGCGACAAATGTCATCGTGTAGACCTAGCCTTAGAGGAATAAATTCTCCCATGTCACTGAGGAAGCATATAGAATAGAGATGAGTGAATGTCTTAAACATTTTTTCATGTACGATTTTCATGTACGATTGCCAAATCAATTCTGTCCAAATCAAAAGTGCTATAATTGTCCTGAAAATTAGTATATGACACTCTGATGATATTTTTTCTTTGTTGTCTTTCTCTCTTTTTTTCTTTTAATTTTTGATCTGACTTTAAGGCCTCATGCACACGACCGTTCCGTTTTTTGTGGTCCGCAAATTGCGGATCCGCAAAACATGGAAGCCGGCTGTGTGCCTTCCGCAATTTGCGGAACGGAACAGGTGGCCCATTGTAGAAATGCCTATTCTTGTCCGCAAAACGGACAAGAATAGGACATGCTATATTTTTTTTGCGGGGCCACGGAATGGAGCAATTGATGCGGACAGCACACGGGGTGCTGTTCACATCTTTTGGGGCCCCATTGAAGTGAATGGGTCTGCACCCGATGCGGCACGGATGCGGACCACAACAACGGTCATGTGCATGAGGCCTAATACCGAAGGTCTTAAAACATGGCTATCCAGTAATCATCAGATTGCTTAATAGTAAGTATGCACCTGTCATTATGTAGACAAGCAAGCATGCAGCTTGCCGTGCTCACCAGCATGCTCGAGGACCCAGTTCTTTCCGGCTGCACCCTCCACTGTGATGACTGGTTGTCATCATCAGCAGTAGCAGCCTTGTGCTCCTCCACTACTGATTCCTCCTCCAGTGGTAGCTCCTCATTCTCTTCCTCCACTTCTTCAAGCATGGGACTTTGTCTGTTTGAGTCCTCAACATCTACAAGGTGGCTAGTAAGATGCGGTATCTGTTCTTCTTCCACCCTCTCTTGTTGCAACAGCGTGAGCATCTGCTCTAAGATAAATATTAGGGAGATAACATTGTTGACAGTTGTCTTTACTGACAAATCTTGTGGCCTCTACAAAGGGCCTGAGTGTGCAACATGCATCTTTGATTAGCTGCCACTGCCTGACCTCAAAACAAAACTCATTGCTGTGTGTGCTGTGTTGCTGCTTCTGCAAAAGACATTGGCCCAGTGGGACATGAAAGACATGCATTGTCCCTACTCATAACAAGTACTACACAGTGAGAATTGCCACATAGTGAGAATTGCCCGTGTTCTCTCTCACTTGACAATACAAGGCAGGGATGGCTTTTTTGGATAAATAATGGCAACCAGGTATCTTCCAGCAAGGCTGGAAGTTTCTTAAAGGGGTTCTCCGGGAATTAAGAAAATGAAGATACTTAAATATTAATTTATGATAAATATATTCCCAAATACCTTTCATTAATTATAATGGCTTGTTTTGTCTAGGGAGCAATCATTAGGGGAAATAAAATGGCCGCCGTCCTGTTAGTACACACAAAACCTGTCCTAATCACTCAACAGGACAAGTTACTTCACAACAATGAGGTAAAGAGCTGCCTCATCCTCCTCTCTGCTTGTCAAGTATTATGATCCTGAATACAGATGATAAGATATTCAGCTGAATCTCTGTAAGAATGGAGTTCGTAAGGAGACATGAAGTACAGAGGGGAGGGTGTGGATAATGAGCAGCAGCTATTATATGCAGTCTCCATCACCACAGCCCACAGTCTGTCCTGTATGTCCTCTCTGTACTTCATGTCTCCTCACAAACTTCATTTCTACAGAGATTCAGCTGAAGATCTTATCTATATTCAGGATCATAACCCCTGACAGGTAGAGCTAACACGAGGATGGGGCAGCTCTTTAGCTGAGTGCTGTGAAGTAACTTGTCCTGCTGTGTGATTAGGACAGATTTTGTGTGTACTAACAAGACAGCGGCCATTTTGTTTCCCCTGATGATTGCTCCCTAGACAACATGAGCCTTTATAAATAATGAAAGGTATTTGGAAATACATTTATTATAAAGTAATATTTGAGTATTTTCTACTGCACTGCAAGAAACCGGCCAGGTGGTAGTTAAGCTTGTGCACCAGTGGATTGCTGGGTAAGTAGACTTGTTTCCTGGCAACACAATTGGTTAATGATGGCTGACGACGGAGCAGAGTAGAAGGGGTAGTCTGAGCAAAAGATGCAGTAACTGATGATGATGATATCAAGGACACTGTATTTCATGTGTATGCGGCGTGGCTGCAAAGGAGACCAGGAAAAGGAGGACAGTCTTGTTCCAATTGGTGGCCAGTTCTATTTTCCCACTGGATCAGATGAAGCACACAGCAATGCTTTTGTCTGCTGGCACTCCAGACAGGAGATACTAAAAAAGAGCTAGTGGCAGCTGAGCGTGGCTTAGGTCTTGTAGATTTTAAGTCTGCACCCATAGTATCAGCAACATCACCAGTCAGGGGCTGATAGCTGACGGACAGGTACATATGAATCTGATGCTCTCAGTATTAATTAATACTAAGAGCATCAGCTACTTATACAAACCTTGTGTTGCCCCACTTTCTTTTAGATTGGACCTCCCTACAACATGGGGCTACTTTATTTATTTTTCCAGGGCCACATTAAGTTTCCAGTCTGACCCTGTCACCAGTTCCTAAGCTGACCATAATAGAAACAGATCTGGCCCTGACAGTTTTTTTGAGGTTTTGGCTGTAATTGGCGACTTTATTTGGCACTTTATTGCTGCATCTATGGCCAGCACCCTCCCCTTCTCTTGTGTATATTCCATAGAACATGGGGTTTTGTTGTCTCTTGGAAAAAAGAACACCCCACTAGGAGGGGATAGGGAAGACAGAGATGATGCAACTAAAAGGCTTTTCTGGGGATGCAAGGATTAGAACTAGAGAACTAGGAGGAATAATGTGAGCTCTGCCTCTAAGCACAGTGTCAGTCTCAGAAGGGACTTGCTGTGATTGAGAGTAGGAGTGAGCCATCCAGTCAACAATATGATTCTCTTTGTCCTTAAAGGTGTTCTCCAGGATTTAAGAAAATGAAAATACTTAAATATTACTTTATTATAAATATATTCCCAAATACCTCTCATTAGTTATAATGGCTCGTTTTGTCTGGGGAGCAATCATTAGGAGAAATAAAATGGCCGCCATTCTCTTAGTACAAACAGAACCTGTCCTAATCACACAGCAGGAAAAGTTACTTCACAACACTGAGCTAAAGAGCTGCCTCATCCTCCTCTCTGCTCTGCTCATCGGGGATTATGATCCTGTATACAGTTGTTAATATCTTCAGCTGTATCTCTGTAGAAATGTAGGTCACAAGGAGACATGAAGTACAAAGAGGAGGTGGGAATGTGGCTAATGAGCAGCAGCTCTCGTATGCAGTCTCCATTTCCACGGCCCCACATTACCACAGTATGTCCTGTCCATTATCCCTGTACTTCAGGTCTCCTCATGAACTCCACTCCCACAGAGATTGAGCTGAAGATCTTATCAGCTGTATTCAGGACCATAATCCCTGACAAGTAAAGCAGAGAGGAGGATTAGGCAGCTCTTTAGTTCAGTGTTGTGAAGTAACTTGTCCTCCTGTGTGATTAGGAAAGGTTTTATGTGCACTAATAGGACGGCAGCCATTTTATTTCCCCTGATGATTGCTCCTTAGACAAAACAAGCTGTTATAACTAATGAAAGGTATTTGGGAATATATTTATAATAAAGTAATATTTATGTATTTTAATTTTCTTAATTCCTGGAGAACCCCTTTAATAATAATGTGGAATCCATGGGAAGCCAAGGAGAACTGTGACCTGTTGCTACTACTACTATTGTTCTGATGGCTGGTGCTGCTAATGCTGTTTGCACTGCTACAGCCTCCCACAGTCTGACTCTTGGATGATGAGGCATGGGTCTTTCATTTTTCACTGTTCCACTTTCCAGACATTTTATTATGGGGCCTATATAAAGGTAAAGTCACAATAAAGTCACAAAGAGAGTTAAAGGGATTGGCCAACTTCAGCAAATGGTATTTATCATATAGAGAAAGTTAATACAAGGCACTTACTAATGTTTTGTGATTGTCCATATTACCTCCTTTGCTGGCTTGATTCATTTTTTCATCACATTATACAGTGTTCGTATCCAGGGGTTACGACCACCATTAAATCCAGTAGCGGTGGCCGTGCTTGCACACTATAAGAAAAAGCTCCAGTCTATGCGCACTCCTGCAGTCCAAGCCACCAGAGAGGCTGTGCCTTTTCCTATAGTGTGCAAGCATAGCCAGCACTGCTGGATTGCAGGTTGGTCGTAATCCCTGGGAACGAGCAGTGTTTAATGTGATGGAAAAATGAATCAAGCTAGCAAAGGAGGCAATATGGACAATCATAATACATTAGTTAGTGCCTTCTGTTAACTTTGTCTACATGCTAAATGCCATTTGCTGAAATAAGACAACCCCTTTGAGCAGTAGCAAAATTGGAAATGTTTTTTTTCCTGTAATTTACAGACAGAGGAACAATTAGGCTACTTTCACACTTGCGTTTTGGCTTTCTGTTTGTGAGATCTGTCATGGGCTCTCACAAGCGGTCCAAAATGCATCCGTTTTGCCCTAATGCATTCTGAATAGAAAAGGATCCACTCAGAATGCATCAGCTTGCCTCCGATCAGTCTCCACTCCGCTCTGGAGGCGGACACCAAAACGCTGCCTGCAGCGTTTTGCTGTCTGCTTGACGAAACTGAGCTAAACTGATCCGTCCTGGCACACAATGTAAGTCAATGGGGACAGATCCGTTTTCTCTGACACAATCTGGCACAACAGAAAACGGATCCGTCTCCCATTGACTTTCAATAGAGTTCATGACAGATCCGTCTATGTTACAGATAATACAAACGGATCAGTTCATGACGGATACATGCGGTTGTATTATTGTAACAGATCCGTTTTTGCATATCCATGATGGATACGCCCAAAACGCAAGTGTGAAAGTAGCCTTAAATGTCCTATCCCTTCTACAAACACACTGCACGCTGGTATTGACTGGAATTTAAAATAATAATATAATGCGTTGAATGAAACTACTATATTAATGCAGTACAATGCATTTAATAGCAAGGGTATACTAATGCAGTTACTGCAGTACAATGCATTCACTAACACAGATATACTAATGCAGTTATTGCAGTAAAATGTGTTTGCTGAAATTGTGTGGTATCTTGAAATAATGCAACACTTTTCTCTAACACAGGTATACTAATGCAGTTATTGCAGTAAAATGTGTTCCCTAACATGAGTTTACTAATTTAGTTCTTGCAGTAAAATATGTTTGCTGAAACTGCATGGTATCTTGAAGTAATACAACACGTTCACTAAAGGGGGTATACTAATGCAGTTATTGCAGTAAAATAGGTTTGCTAAAACAACACGGTATCTTGAAGTAATACAAGACATCAAGCCGCCCTCCCTCTCCCTTCCAGTGTCATATGATCCTTCATTTTCATTCTCCTGTGTTCCCCACCAATTATCACAATGGCTCTGGCTTCATTTCGGTGCAATTCGTCCAAAAAGAATCAGTGAAATTCATAAATCAGATTAATTCAGGATTGATTCGCTCATCTCCAATATAGACCATGACTACTGTAATGGGTACCTGTCTATCAGCGTATCAACATAAATGCTACTAGAACAGAACCCTGGTAGACCCTATTATTCACTAGTATTATGGCTTCCTTTATGAATAGAAGCCTCAGTACAGATGTGAACAGAACCTTTGTGCTGCTGGACTAAACACAGTGGTGTAACTACCGGGCAGCACTGTGGCTCAGTGGATAGCACTGGTGCCTTGCAGTGCTGGGATACTGGGTCCTGGATCTGTATAAAGTTTGAATGTTCTCCCCGTGTTTGTATGGGTTTCCTGCAACACTCCAAAGACATACTGAGAGGGAACTTAGATTGTGAGCTCCACTGGGGACAGCAAGCAAGTCCAGAAAACAATATTTTGACACTAGCCAATGTAAAGTTATTGTTTATAGCTGTAGAAACAAGGTGATAATGTTCAGCATTAACACATCTGGGAGATTTATCATCTCTATTATGCCTGAAAACTTGCGTTAAAAAGTCACAAACTATGGCGGTTATTTACTAATCTGAAATATGCCTAAATTATGCTTATTTCAGATGCTATCTGCGACTTTTCCCCCGCTCAGGCCAGGTCTAAAATTGTGTACGTGGCATGGGCAGGGAAGAGGACAGGTAGGAAGGCCCATCTCATTCATCATTTTCTACTCCTGTTTTACACAGGGGTGTTTCCAGCAGTGACAAATTTATCTTCATTTACACCAGTTTTCTAACTGAAATGAAGCCAGAAATTTACGGCAGCTCTGAGCTGCCGTAGATTAGTATTTAGATGCACTCATTGCCAGATGATGCACCTAATTTTTGACAAGGCCTGTACAGGAGTTGATACATCTCCCCCTGTATGCAGAGCCTGGCCCAGCACACAAAGTTCTAGTGGTAGCCAAAGTAGCACTACCTGGTCCTGGTGGTTAGCGATGAGGACTGTGTTTCCCAAGGATCATTTTCAACTGAGAAATACAGGGCACAGTATAATACACTAGAATCTATATAATATAAAGATATTAGCCCTACCACCGAATAATATTACAATTAGGTGGTCATTTATTATATAGAAATACATCTATGTTAGGCTTATTTCTGACGCAGATTGTGGCGCAAAGGTACTTAGCACCGCAATCTGCATATTTTTCCCACTCATGCCAGGTCTAAAAAAGGATGGCATGGGCAGGGAAAGGGATACAGTTATGGCCATCCAGTTATTGGATACCACCGCCATACATTTACCGGATAACACCTCTGTACAGTGACCGGATAACACCGCCATACCGTGACCGGATAGAAGGGTGTAAGAAGGCGCGGTACAGGGAATGACTAGGGGCACTGTACAGGGTGTGGTAAGAGGGCACAATGCAGGGTATAAAGGGACACAGTACAGGGTGAGGGGCACAGTACGGTGTGTTGGACACAGTCACATGACCCTGTGACATTAAATGGTCCTTATGGTGAATGCGGTTCATACTCCACTATAAAGAGAGGGAGAGGAGTGAGACAGGGGTGTGATTATGTGGCTAGAGATAAAAAATGTAACTGTCGGCCAGTACAGGCCCCAAAAATTAGCCAATAGGCATTCACCTGTCAGCAAAGATCTTTGGATTCTGTGGCTGGAGGTACATTAGGCAGTCACAGGATAAATATGTGACTGTTGGCCAGAACAGGCCCCCAAAATTAGGCAGTAAGCATTTACCTGACAGCAAAGAACTTTGGATTCTGTGGCTGGAGGTACATTAGGTGGTCACATGATAAATATGTGACTGTTGGCCAGAACAGGCCCCCAAAATTAGGCAGTAAGCATTCACCTGACAGCAAAGATCTTTGGATTCTGTGGCTGGAGGTACATTAGGCAGGCATAGGATAAATATGTAACTGTCGGCCAGTACAGGCCCCAAAAATTAGGCAATAGGCATTCACCTGACAGCAAAGAACTTTGGATTCTGTGGCAGGAGTTACATTAGGCGGTCACAGGATAAATATGTAACTGTGGGCCAGAACAGGCCCCAAAAATTAGGCAATAGGCATTCACCTGACAGCAAAGAACTTTGGATTCTGTGGCTGGAGGTACATTAGGCAGTCACAGGATAAATATGTAACTGTGGGCCAGTACAGGCCCCAAAAATTAGGCAATAGGCATTCAACTGACAGAAAAGGACTTTGGATTCTGTGGCTGGAGGTACATTAGACGGTCACAGGATAAATATGTAACTGTCGGGCAGTAGAGGCCCCAAAAATTAGGCATTCACCTGACATAAAAGGCCTTTTATACCGCTGTATATACATAAGGTAAGGACCATTCTTTGTTCTGGGTGGTGGTTAATATGTGTGGGCTGGCATGATGAAATTGATTTACACATGGTCATCACAGGTGTTGAATTCCTTCTAGATACATGCCTCATTCATTTAAAAAAAATGTGAGGTAGTCCACACTGTCGTGAGCTAGGCGAGTGCGCTTATTGGTCACAATCCCCCCCGCTGCGCTGAAAGTCCTTTCGGACAGGACACTTGACGAGGGGCAAGCAAAGAGTTCTGTGTCAAATTTTTCCAGCTCTGGCCACAGGTCAAGCCTGCATACCCAGTAGTCAAGGGTTTCCTCGCTTCTCACAGCGTCCATATCAGTCGTTACCGCGATGTAGTCAGACACCTGTCGGTCTAGGCGTTCCCCGAGGCTGGATCAAGAGGGAGGCTGTCGATGGGTTGGCTGCAAAAATGATCTCATATCCGAAGTGACCAACACATCTTCAAACCGCCCTCTTTTTGCAGGCGCGGTAGAATTTATACCCACTCCTGTTTTGCTGTGGGTGGAAATTAATCTGCCAGTGCCCGCAACAGCAGAATGCAGCATCTCTCACAGCAAGGACTGTAAATGCTGCTTTCTGACAGCCCTCTTTGATGCTGGTAACATGTCCGCCATTTTGTGTTTGTACCGAGGGTCTAAGTATGTTGCCACCCAGTACAGGTCCTTGATCTTTAGGCTTTTTATACGGTGGTTCCTCTTCAAACAATGGAGCATGAAAGACCCCATTTGCACTAAATTGGAAGCAGTGGAGCACCCTGGCTCCTGCTCATCGCCCAGGAGAATGTCGTCCTCGGTCTCCTCCCCCCAGCCATGTACAGCACCAGGGATCCCCGAAAAGTTTAAAGCCTGCTCTTCTTGCTGCTCCTCCTCCCCCCATCCACCATCCTCCTCTTACTCCTCTTCAGACTCCTGCTGACTTGTCTCAGATGGAGTAACACCCCCTGGGAATTCATTCAGCATTGCGACTTCCTCATCTTCCAGCTCCTGCTCCTCGACGGCTATATCAATGACACAACGCAATGCATGCTCCAGAAATAAGGCGTAAGGTACGATGTCACTGATGGCGCCTTGGCTGCGACTGACCACTTTGGTGATCTCATCAAATGGCCGCAGAAGTCTGCATGCGTCGCGCATGAGCAGCCACTGGCACGGTTAAAAGAAACCAAGCTCCCCAGAACTTGTCCTGCCGCAGAGTTCATATAGGTAGTCGTCAACGGCACGTTTTTGCTAGAGTAGCCTATGAAGCATATACAAGGTGGAGTTCCAGTGCTTCGGGCAGTCACAAATCAGACGTCTGACAGGCAAGTGGTGATGCCGCTCAAAGACAGCAAGGCGAGCCATGGCCGTGTAATATCTTCTAAAATGGCCAGAGATTTTCCTGGCCTGCCGCAAGACATCCTGGACCCCGGGGTATTTGGCAACGAATCGCTGAACGACTAAGTTCAGGACGTGTGCCATGCACGGCACGTGTGTCATTTATCCCGGTTTTAGCGTGCTCAGCAGATTGGCACTGTTGTCGCACACCACTTTTGCAACTGTCAAATTGAGCAGGGTTAGCCACTGATCGGCCTGTGACTGCAGAGCTGAAAGCAGTGCAGGATCGGTGTGGCTTTTGGCTTGCAGGCACAACAGCCGCAGCACAGCATGGCAACATCTCACCTGGCACGTCGAATAGGTCCTGGGGAGCTTGGGGGGTGCAGTGGAAGAGGCAGTAGCACTGGAAATGGAGGAGTCAGCTGAGGAGGAGACGGAGGATGGAGTAGGAGGAGAAGAAGAAGAGGCAGTCCTGCATGCAATCCATGGCGGTAACACCAAATCCCGGGTGCCATGGGTTACATGTTTGATGGCCATCAGAAGGTTCACCCAGTGGGCAGTAAAAGCTATGTACCTTCCCTGCCCATGTTTGCTAGATCACGTGTCTGTGGTCAGATGTATCTTGGCACTGAACGTGGCCATATAGTTCAGGGATGCCCTACTGGGAGAAATATTTCCTTCTGGGGACCTTCCATTGCGGTGTGCCAGTGGCCACAAATTTTCTAAAGGCCTCCGAGTCCACCAATTTATATGGCAGTAGTTGGGTGGGGCACAGTACAGGGTGGGGGGCACAGTCACATGACCCTGTGACGTTAGAAGGTCCTTATGGTGAATGCGGTTCAGATGCCACCATAATGAGAGGCAGAGGAGTGAGACAAGGGCCCTGGATGGACAGGAGGGGTGGACACAGCCGGTAGGTGGAAGGGGATTCATACAAGTAGTGGCAGGAGGTCTGTGCATGGCAGCAATAGGAGATAGGAGGGTGGAACAGGATTTCTGCATACATGAGGGAGGAAGGGAGACAGCAGGGTCTCCATGAGGATGAGATAGGACAGAATATGGGGGGGACAGATGTCATGGAGGCAAACAGCTTAATGAAGCAGTAAAACAACTAAATAGAATGAAGCAGCATCCAGCAGATGATCGAAGAGTTCCCCCCGCTCCTGTCCCACAGAGAAGAGACAGTCACAGTGCATACTCACTGACAACCTGTGTTCACACTTCTGCTCAAGCCCTGCCGTTCTCTCTCCTCAGGAAGCATGTCCTGTGTAGAAGGGGCATGTCTGAGTCTCTGCAGCAGCCGGCCTCATGTGACTCAGAGGGCCCACCAAAGGGGTACTGCGTAAGTGAAATGACAGCAATGAGAGCTTCCATCTGTATTGATGGAAGGGCTCATAGAAGCTCAGTGGGCCCCCCAAGGAGCATTGGGCCCCGGCCCTTGACCGGGTTTGCCGGGTTATGACACCGGCACTGGACGCAGGTATATGGAAAACCTCTATCACTATTTTGTGGACGCTAATATATGAAAGGCCTCAATCAGTTGTTAGTTGAAGCTGGTATATCACCCTCAAGCAGTAATTTTGTGGACGCAGGTATATGGAAAACCTCTATCACTATTTTGTGGAAGCTGAGATATGGCAGGCCTCAATCAGTTGTTAGTGAAGCTGGTATATCACCCTCAAGCAGTAATTTTGTGGACACAGGTATATGGAAAACCTTTATCACTATTTTGTGGAAGCTGATATATAGCAGGACTCAATCAGTTGTTAGTTGAAGCTGGTATATCACCCTCAAGCAGTCATTTTGTGGACGCAGGTATATGGAAAACCTCTATTACTATTTTGTGGAAGCTGATATATGGCAGGCTTAATCAGTTGTTAGTTGAAGCTGGTATATCACCCTCAAGCAGTCATTTTGTGGATGCAGGTATATGGAAAACCTCTATCACTATTTTGTGGAAGCTGATATATGGCAGGCCTCAATCAGTTGTTAGTTGAAGCTGGTATATCACCCTCAAGCAGTAATTTTGTGGACGCAGGTATATGGAAAACCTCAATCACTATTTTGTGGAAGCTGATAGATCGCAGCCCTCAATCAGTATTTTCTGGAAGCATACAAATGCACTATAATATACTTTCTATGTTAGAAAGTATATTATAAGTATATCATACCCCTCTGTGTATCACACCTATCGATAGCACAACATTACCAGTCCTTAAAAGGACTCTTGTGGCTCTATTAGCTAGCGTTTGGTATCCATAAGTTCCTAACAGCCTGTCCCTGCTCCAAAATGCAACCTCTCCCTACACTGGCAAAACAGATCATGTAAAATGGCTGCCAGATCGGGTTCTGTTATAGGGTTGGGGGTGTGTCCATGTGCTGAAACGTCTCAATTGGCTGTCCTGTCCCACCTGATGGATGTGTAATGGGTCAAAGTTCGGTGCAATGCTAAATAATATGGCGCGTGCGCGGACATCGCCATATGTTCGCATGTTCTGCGAAGCCATATGTTCGCATGTTACTACGAAGCGCGAGAAAATTAGCGTTTGGTGGAAATCGAACAACAGTGGTTTATTTGTATTGTGGTTTGTTTGTTTTAACTGATGATTAGGGTTAAGCAAACCCAAACTGTAAAGTTTGGGTTCGTACCGAACTTTAGGATTTTGGGACCCCGGACCCGAACCCGAACATTTCAGTGAAAGTTCGGGTTCGGGTTCGGTGTTCGCCGCTTTCTTGGCACTTTTTGAAAGGCTGCACAGCAGCCAATAAACAAGCGACATACTACTTGCCCCAAGAGGCCATCACAGCCATGCCTACTAATGGCTGTGATTGGCCAGAGCAGCATGTGACCCAGGCTCTATATAAGCTTGAGTCACGTATCGCTGCACGTCACTCTGCTGTTACAAGTGTAGGGAGAGGATGCTGCTGGACTTGTGATTTCAGTGAGAGCATAGGAGAGAATCTAACTCAGCGATCTACAGACAAATAGTTGTGTGGGTGCAGGGCACTATTGTTTTACCCTGCCCTGAGCTCATTGACCAAAAAATACTAACTTTTAGAATTCTGTTTGTTAGGTGGGTGGCGGTGGCGGCCATTTTATGCATGCTCAGTGCACCAGCACTGCATCTGAGCTTTTGGGACATTGCAAATCAATCGATCATTGCAAATCACATGCAATCAATTTTTTAGGGCAAACTACAAAATCTGTATTAGTCAGTGCGCAATTTAAGGTAGAAATACACCCATCATTTTCTGGGGTTTGAAAAACACACTATTTTTTTCAAAAAACTGTATTTTCCAGATCTGCAAGTGTTAATTTCAAGTTTAATATCTACAGCTTTCGTATTCTGTTAGCAAAAAAAGACTTTTTTGGCAATCTACAACATCTGTATTAGTCAGTGTGCAATTTAAGGTAGAAATACATCCATAATTTTCTGGGGTTTGAAAAACACACAATTTTTTTCAAAAAACTGTATTTTCCAGATCTGCAAGTGTTAAATTCAAGTTTAATATATACAGTTTTCATATTCTGTTATCAAAAAAAGACTTTTTTGGCAATCTACAACATCTGTATTAGTCAGTGTGTAATTTAAGGTAGAAATACACCCATTATTTTCTGGGGTTTGAAAAATACACTTTTTTTCTTTCAAAAAACAGTATTTTCCAGATCTGCAAGTGTTAAATTCAAGTTTAATATATACAGCTTTCATATTCTGTTAGCAAAAAAAGACTTTTTTGGCAATCTACAACATCTGTATTAGTCAGTGTGCAATTTAACCCCTTAACGACCCAGGACGAGAATGCTCGTCCTCAATCGCCGGCACTTAGCGCTCGAGGACGAGCGTTCTCGTCCTGCAGTCGTTCCTCCCCCCGCGTGCGGTCCCCCTGATCAGCAGCAGAGATCCGGCGGTTACTGACAGCCGGATCCCTGCTGCATCCACCAGCATCGGCGATAACGCAGATGCCGGTGGATTAACCCCTCATATGCCGCGGTCAGCGCTGACCGCGGCATATGGGAGGTTTGTGCTTCCTCACCTCATGCATCGGGTCCCTGCGCTGCTGTGGCGGGGACTCGATGGTTGCCATGGCAGCCCCAAGCCATTCCAAGGCTTGGGGCCTGTCATGCACGGCAGCCTAAGAGGCCCAGCCCCCAGGCTGGGTCTCCTAGGCAACTGTTAGCGTCTTACTTACAGTGTAAGACACTAACAGTTCAATACAGCACAATACAGATGTACTGTGCTGTATTGAAACAAGGATCAGACCCTGTCCCATAGTGGGACAAAAAATAAAGTAAAAAAAAAAAGCGCCCTTTTCCGAAAATAAAGTAAGTAAAATTGTAAAAAAAAAATAGGAAAAAGACATAGACATATTAGGCATCGTCGCGTCCGTATCGACCAGCTCTATAAAAATATCACATGACCTAACGCCTCAGATGAACACCATAAAAAATAAAAAATAAAAACTGTGCTAAATAAAATAAAAATTGTCACCTTACATCACAAAAAGTACAACAGCAAGCGATCAAAAAGGCGTACGCCCACCAAAATAGTACCAATCTAACCGTAACCTCATCCCGCAAAAAATCAGCCCCTACCTGAGACAATCTCCCAAAAAATAAAAAAAACTATGGCTCAGAATATAGAGACACTAAAAGATAATTTTTTTTGTTTTAAAAAAGCTATTATTGTGTAAAACTTACATAAATAAAATAAATTATACATATTAGGGATCGCCGCGTCCGTATCGACCGGCTCTATAAAAATATCACATGAACTTACCCCTCAGGTGAACACCGTAGAAAAGAAAAAAGAAAAACTGCTAAATAAACCATTTTTTGTCACCATACATCATAAAAAGTGTAATAGCAAGCGATCAAAAAGTCATATGCACCCCAAAATAGTGCCAATCAAACCGTCATCTCATCCCACAAAAAATTAGACCCTACCTAAGATAATCGCCCAAAAACTGAAAAAACTATGGCTCTCAGACTATGGAGACACTAAAACATGATTTTTTTTGCTTCAAAAATGAAATCATTGTGTAGAACTTACATAAATAAAAAAAAGTATACATATTAGGTATCGCCGCATCCGTGACAACCTGGTCTATAAAAATATCACATGATCTAACCTGTCAGATGAATGTTGTAAATAACAAAAAATTTAAACGGTGCCAAAACAGCTATTTCTTGTTATCTTGCCTCACAAAAAGTGTAATATAGAGCAACCAAAAATCATATGTACCCTAAACTTGTACCAACAAAACTTCCACCCTATCCCGTAGTTTCTAATATGGGGTCACTTTTTTGAAGTTTCTACTCTAGGGGTGCATCAGGGGGGCTTCAAATGAGACATGGTGTAAAAAAGTCTTGCAAAATCTGCCTTCCAAAAACCGTATGGCATTCCTTTCTTTCTGCGCCCTGCCATGTGCCCGTACAGCTGTTTACGACCACATATGGGGTGTTTCTGTAAACTACAGAATAAGGGCCATAAATATTGAGTTTTGTTTGGCTGTTAACCCTTGCTTTGTTACTGGAAAAAATTGATTAAAATGGAAAATTTGACAAAAAATAGAAATTCAGAAATTTCATCTCTATTTGCCAATAACTCTCGTGGAACACCTAAAGGGTTAACAACGTTTGTAAAATCAGTTTTGAATACCTTGAGGGGTGTAGTTTCTTAGATGGGGTCACTTTTATGGAGTTTCTACTCTAGGGGTGCATCAGGGGGGCTTCAAATGGGACATAGTGTCCAAAAAAACAGTCTAGCAAAATCTGCCTTCCAAAAACCGTATGGCATTCCTTTCCTTCTGCGCCCTGCCGTGTGCCCGTACAGCAGTTTACGACCACATATGGGGTGTTTCTGTAAACTACAGAATCAGGGCCATAAATAATGTGTTTTGTTTGGCTGTTAACCCTTGCTTTGTAACTGGAAAAAAAATATTAAAATGGAAAATCTGCCAAAAAAGGGAAATTTTTAAATTGTATCTCTATTTTCCATTAATTCTTGTGGAACACCTAAAGGGTTAACAACGTTTGGAAAATCTGTTTTGAATACCTTGAGGGGTGTAGTTTCTTAGATGGTGTCATTTTTGGGTGGTTTCTATCATGTAAGCTTCACAAAGTTACTTCAGACCTGAACTGGTCCTTAAAAAGTTGGTTTTTGAAAATTTCCAACGTCCCCAAAAAATAAAATGTCATTCCCAAAAGACATGGGAAATGTAAAGTAATAACTATTTTTATAGGTATTAATAAGTATTATAGAAGTAGAGAAATTGAAACTTGGAAATTAGCAAATTTTTTGCAAATTTTGTATTTTTTTGGAGTAAAAAAAATTCTTTTTTATTTAAAAAATGCATTTTTTGGACTCCATTTTACCAGTGTCATGAAGTACAATATGTGACGAAAAAACAATTTCAGAATGGCCTGGATAAGTCAAAGCGTTTTAAAGTTATCACTACATAAAGTGACACTGGTCAGATTTGCAAAAAATAGCCTGGTCCTAAAGGTGAAAATGAGCCTGGTCCTTAAGGGGTTAAGGTAGAAATATACCCATCATTTTCTGGGGTTTGAAAAACACACTATTTTTTTCAAAAAACAGTATTTTCCAGATCTGCAAGTGTTAAATTCAAGTTTAATATATACAGTTTTCATATTCTGTTAGCAAAAAAAGACTTTTTTGGCAATCTACAACATCTGTATTAGTATATAGGAAGATAGGGGCACACTACAAATGGGAGCACTAAATCCACTATGTGGATGTTATTTATTAAAAGACACAAATTAAAAACTATACATATAAAATGGTACAATAGGCGACGTAGTATGGGGCCACGTGATATAGTGTGCAGCACATATATCCCCAAAAACTCCTATAATGGCTGTATCGTCCCTTATTTGTTATATCCAAGCAGAACGCATCTAGGATCGTCCAGCTAGGGCAAAAGTCACTCAGGTAGTGACTACAACCTACCGGGTTTCGAGGTGCTGTACCTCTTCCTCAGTGGCCAAGTGAGGAAGAGGTACAGCACCTCGAAACGCCTCTGGCGTAAAGAGTGAGCGATTGTCTCATGAACTAAGGAGAGACAAAATCAATATCTAAATGAAAAATCGAAAGGACTGAAAAATTCGAGAGTGACGGAATATTCGAAGATATTCGATCTGAAGAAATTGTCGCGTACTAGTGACGTCATTTGAGTTCCAGCTGATCTCTTGAGCAACCAGGTCATGTGGGACGCCACGTACGGGTCTAGCACACCACGTGGGATGCCGCTGGTGTGCGGCCGCCTGTGACCAGCGCTGCTACCACGCAGTGAAGAAGGGTAAGACCCAGCTCTACGTCGCCTATTGTACCATTTTATGTGTATAGTTTTTAATTTGTGTCTTTTAATAAATAACATCCACATAGTGGATTTAGTGCTCCCATTTGTAGTGTGCCCCTATCTTCCTATATACATTTACGTCCTTCCAGGCCTAAGGGTGGGCCGCTCTAGGTGAGCACCTCATCCATATAGGAGAGGGGTTGAGCCGCTGGTGCTTGTTTTTTTTAACATCTGTATTAGTCAGTGTGTAATTTAAGGTAGAAATACACCCAATAATTTTCTGGGGTTTGAAAAACACACTTTTCCCCCCCAAAAAAAACAGTATTCTCCAGATCTGCAAGTGTTAATTTCAAGTTTAATATATACAGCTTTCATATTCTGTTTGCAAAAAAAGACTTTTTGGGCAATCTACAACATCTGTATTAGTCAGTATGCAATTTAAGGTAGAAATACACTCATCATTTTCTGGGGTTTGAAAAACACACTCTTTTGACAAAAACCACTATTTTCAGGCCTTGCAGCATCAGCACGTGTGAAATTACAGGCTTATATACTGCTGTCAAATTCAGTTTTTAAACAAACACTCATTTGGGCACAAAAAATTTAGTTGGCAGCCTTTGATGCAGATGTCATTGTGAGATACACCCTTAAAACATTTGGGTTACATTCAGAGATTTAAAATACCGCCATTTGGTGCACCAATATTGAATTCAGGCCTACACTGGTTCAGGCCCTGTGAGATACCCCCTCTACATACAGGGTCTTGAATTAGACATTTGAAATACAGCCATTTGAAATACAGCCATTTTGTGCAAAGATATATTTACTTCAGGCCTACACTGTTTCAGGGCGTGTGTGATCCCCCCTATACATACAGGGGTTTGAATTAGGCATTTGAAATACAGCCTTTTTGTGCAAAGATATATTTACTGCAGGCCTACACTGGTTCAGGGCGTATGTGATCCCCCCTATACATACAGGGGTTTGAATTAGGCATTTGAGATATAGCCATTTGAAATACAGCCTTTTTGTGCAAAGAAATCTTTAATTGAGGCCTAGTCTGGTTCAGGCCGTGTGATATACACCCTTTACATACTGTCGTTCTTTTCTACTATTAATTAAACACCCATTTAGGGCAAGATCCTAAATTAAAAAAATATGAGGAGAGCGTCAAATAACGTACGTGGCCCAGGTCGTGGTACTGCTGGTGGAGCTCCTGTTGCAGGGAGAGGACGTGGTCGATCTGTGCCAGCTACACGCACAAGTGAAACCCCTTCCTCAGGTGTGAGTAGGCGACAAAACCTGCAGCGGTATTTGGACGGACCTAATGCTGCTCTACGAATGTTGAGGCCTGAACAAGTACAGGCGATAGTAGATTGGGTTGCTGACAGTGGATACAGTTCATTCACATTGTCTCCCACCCAGTCTCCTGCTGAAAGACCACAGTTGGCACCTGCAGCCAATGTCCATCAGTCTTTCACCCCACCCCCTTGCAAATCAGCCAAGCAGTCTGAGCCCCAAGTCATGCAGCAGTCTCTTCTGCTTTTTGATGACTCTGTTAGCAGGGTTTCCCAGGGCCATCCACCTAGCCCGGCCCCAGAAGTGGAAGAGATTGAGTGCACCGATGCCCAACGACTTATTTTTCAAGATGAGTACATGGGAGGACCATCGCAGAATGTCTCGGATGATGACGAAACACAGGTGCCAACTGCTGGGGCTTTCGAAAGTGTGCAGACCGACAAGGAAGTCAGGGGTGAAGACTGGGTGGAAGATGATGTGGAGAACGATGAGGTCCTCGACCCCACATGGAATTAAGGTCATGCGAGTGACCGATGTAGTTCGGAGGAAGAGGCGGTGGTCACACAGAGCCACCAGCACAGCAGAAGAGGGAGCAGGCTGCAAAAGCGGAGCGGTCGTCCTCTAGACAGTACGCCTCTTACTGCCCACCGCAGCAAGGGATCGAGCACACCAAAGCCAGCTCCAAGGAGTTCCCTGGCGTGGCAGTTCTTCAGACAATGTGCTGACGACAAGACACGAGTGGTTTGCACGCTGTTCAATCAGAGCCTGAAGCGAGGCATAAACTTTCTCAACCTGAGCACAACCTGCATGACCAGGCATTTAAGTGCAAAGCATGAGCTGCAGTGGAGTAGACACCTCAAAAACCAAGAAAGGTCTCTGGCTCCTCCTGCTTCCTCTTCTGCTGCAGTCGCGGCCTCTTCATCCACCTCTGGAGTGACAGTGCCACCTGGCACACCACAAACAGAGGATCTGCCAGCAACACCAACACCTGGGTCACCAAGCATCTCCACAATGTCCCACGGAAGCGTTCAGCTCTCCATATCCCAAATGCTGGAGAGGAAGGGGAAGTACCCCCCTACCCACCCGCGATCACTAGCCCTGAATGCCGGCATTTCTAAATTACTGGCCTTTAAATTCCGTCTGGTGGAGACGGATAGTTTTAAAGGCCTTATGGCGGTGGCTGTCCCACAGTATGTCGTGCCCAGCCGCCACTACTTTTCAAGGCGAGCCATTCCTTCCCTTCACAACCAAGTAGGGGACAAAATCAGGTGTACACTGCGCAACGCCATCTGTGGCAAGGTGCACCTGACTACGGATACGTGGACCAGTAAGCACCGTCAGGGCCGTTATATCTCCAGAACAGCACACTGGGTAAATGCAGTGGCGGCTGGACCTGAGGCGGATAGCAGTTTGGCGCATGTCCTTCCACCACCGAGGATTGCAGGGCGCTTCAGTTTGCCTCCTGTTGCTTCCTCCTCCTACTCTGCTTCCTCATCCTCTACCAGCTCCTCATCCAGTCAGCGTAACACCTTCACCACCAACTTCAGCACAGCCAGGAGTAAACGACAGCAGGCAGTTTTAAAACGTATCTGTTTGGGGGACAAACCCCACACCGCGCAGGAGCTGTGGATGGGCCTTGAACAACAGATTGATGAGTGGTTTGTGCCCATCAACCTCAAGCCCGGCCTGGTGGTGTGCGATAATGGGCGAAATCTCGTAGCAGCTCTGGGACTAGCCGGTTTGACGCACATCCCTTGCCTGTCGCATGTACTGAATTTGGTGGTGCAGAGATTCCTTAAAAATTACCCCGACATGTCAGAGCTGCTGCATAAAGTGCGGACTGTCTGTGCGCGCTTTCGGCGTTCTCACACTGCTGCTGCTCGCCTGTCAGCACTGCAGCGTAACTTCGGCCTTCCCGCTCACCGCCTCATATGCGACGTGCTCACAAGGTGGAACTCCACCTTGCACATGCTGGCCAGACTGTGCGAGCAGCAGCAGGCGATAGTGGAGTTTCAGCTGCAGCACGCACGGGTGAGTCGCTCGGCGGAACAGCACCACTTCACCACCAATGACTGAGCCTCCATGCGAGACCTGTGTTCCTTGTTGCACTGTTTCGAGTACTCCACCAACATGGCCAGTGCCGATAACGCCGTTCTCAGCGTTACTATCCCACTTCTATGCCTCCTTGAAAAAACGCTCATGGCGATGATGGAAAAGGATGTGGCACAGGAGAAGGAGGAGGAAGAGGGATAATTTTGTAGGGTTTCCGGCCAGTCATTCCCAAGTGGCTCCGAGGGTGGGTTCCTGCACCCACAAACCCAAGGTACACAATTGTCCAGCCAGGGCACAGTTCTGGAGGATGACGAGGTGGAGGATGAGGAGGAGGAGATACAGGAGGAGGAACCATGTTCACAGCAGGGTGGCACCCAGACCAGCTCATGGTCATCACTGGTGCGTGGATGGGGGGATACAGAGGACACAGACGATACACCTCCCACAGAGGACAGCTTTTCGTTGCCTCTTGGAAGCCTGGCACACATGAGCGATTACATGCTGCAGTGTCTCCGCAATGACCGCCGAGTTGCCCACATTCTAACTTGTGCTGATTACTGGGTGGCCACGCTGCTGGATCCCCGTTACAAGGACAACGTACCGTCCTTAATTCCGTCACTGGAGTGTGATCGTAAGATGCGTGAGTACAAGCGCACGCTGGTAGACGCGCTGCTCGTGGCATTCCCAACTGACAGCGGGGGCACAGTGGAAGCACAAGGCGAAGGCAGAGGACGAGGAAGAGGTCGCCAACGCAGCTGGGGCACCGCCAGCACCTCAGAAGGCAGGGTTAGCATGGCCGACATGTTGAAAAGCTTTGTCAGCACGCCACAACAACCAGCACCACCAGCTGATATGGAACGTCTTAGCAGGAGGCAGCATTTCACGAAAGTGGTGGAGTGTGTGCACACGCCTACACGTACTGAATGACGGGTCTGCCCCCTTCAACTTCTGGGTCTCCAAATTGGGCACATGGCCTGAGCTTGCCCTTTACGCCTTGGAGGTGCTGGCCTGCCCTGCAGCCAGTGTATTATCTGAACGTGTGTTTAGCACGGCAGGGGGCGTCATCACAGACAAGCGCAGCCGCCTGTCCACAGCCAATGTGGACAAGCTCACGTTCATTAAAATGAACCAGGCATGGATCCTATTGTTATACTGCAGCGCAATTGCTCATGTTTGTATTTTGGATATTTCACACTCTTTTGGAGTGTACCTTAATTTTACAAAATTAAATAAAACCAAAAACCTGTGTTGGCTATCTCGTCCTCCTCCACTTCCGCTTCCACCTACTCCGCTACGTCCACCGCCTCCTCAAACTCCTACTTCATATGGAACTCCACCTCATAAATCCCTCATTTTGTACTTTGTCATTTACATTTTCGGGTGAAATTCACCAATTTTTGGGTGTATAGTACCACTGTTATACCTAGTAGACCGGTAAAAAATTTAAAAAAATTGTCATTTACTTTTTTGGGTGAAATTAACCAATTTTTGGGTGTATAGTACCACTGCTATACCTAGTAGGCCGGTTAAAAAATAAATAAATTGTACTTTACATTTTAGGGTGAAATTCACCAATTTTGGTGTATAGTACCACTGCTATACCTAGTGGAAGGGTAAAAAAAATTTGTCAGTTATATATTATGGTGAAATTCACCAATTTTTGGGTGTGATGTACCACTCCTATACCTAGTAGACCGAAAAAAAAAAAATTGTCAGTTAAATTTTTGGGTGAAATTCACCAATTTTTGGGTGTAATATACCCCTCCTCTACCTAGTTGACAGCTTAATAAATTTCAATAATTTTTCTGTTACATTCTTGGGTTGACATTATACAATTTTAGACGTGAATAAACACCTGCTATGCATAGGTGACAGGGAATAAAATGTAATAAATTATTCAGTAATTAATGCGCACCAAAACCTAATTTTAAATTTGAAAAAATGAATCCTCCCTTGGATGTGGTCTCTCTTTCTCACGCTCCCTCTCTGGCCTGGAACCCTGATTCCCTGCCACCCGTGATCACCATGGTAGGCGCATAAAAGAACATCGAAAGTTGATAGAGCAGATATCAAATTGGATTGTGAACATCACGGGGACGTGCGACATGGTGGGGCAGTAATTGTGCACACGCCTACATGAACTGACTGACAGGGGTCAGCCCCTGCAACTTCTGGGTCTCCAAATTGGGCACATGGCCTGAGCTTGCCCTTTACCCCTTGGAGGTGCTGGCCTGCTCTGCAGCCAGTGTATTGTCTGAACGTGTGTTTAGCATGACTGGAGGGGGTTATCACAGGTTATATTTCCCAATGTTTTGGGGTGTACCCTAATTTTAAAAATAAAATTTAAAACCAAAAACCAGTGTAGGCTACCTCCTCCTCCACCGCCGCTTCCACCGACACCACCACATCCACCGCCTCCTCAACCTCCTACTCCATATGGACCTGGTCCTCCTAGATTAAGATTATTATTTTTTATTTTTACGTATTTTATGTTATTTAAAGTCATTTCCCTATCCACATTTGTTTGCAGAGCACTTGCCATGCTCTTAACCACATTTTGACGCCATTTGGAGCCCTCTAGCCCTTTCCATGACATTTTTACAGCCAAATTAGTGCTCAGAAGTTCGGGTCCCCATTGACTTCCAAAGTTCGGCCAAACCCGTCGAACCCGAACATCCAGGTGTCCGCTCAACTCTACTGATGATTTATCCTCTGGATAGATGATCAGCTTCTGATCGGCGGTGGTCCAACACCCGGGACCCCCGCCGATCAGCTGTTTGAGAAGGCAGCGGCGCTCCACAAATCAGACATTTTGGGCAGCTGCCTGTGCTGGAAAGCATAAAGTGGGAGGCTCTGTCCACTTTGTAGTTTCCAGCACCATCATACTGCACCTTTGCTCCTATTCACTTAAATCGGAGCTGAGCTGCAGTATCACATCATGACCACTGCACAGTAGATGGAACCAGTTCTGTCCAATGTACAGGTTTTGGTGCCAGTGGGTGGTCAGTACCTGAAACAGCTGGTCGGTGGGGGTAGAAGATGTTGAACCCCCACTAATCTGAAATTGATGACCTATCCTGAGGGTAGGCCATCAATATCTAAGTCCCAGAAACCCCTTTAACTTTTACATGGAGGTGGTACATGTTCAAGCCCCAAAATGGGAGTGTGTGTGTGTGTGGGGGGGGGGGGGTTAGAGTAAACATTTTCTATGGGGCCAAGCTTTTTCTAGTTATGTCCCTGACTAAACCCTTACAGTTCTTACAAAATGCATGCCAACATTGTGATGATTAAGACACATTTAAGTTATGCTAATCACATACTGTAACTTTAACAGATATAAAAGTTGAAATATAAACAGTCCATTTATTCCTACTGTTCAAAATTAATTTATAGCTCACAATACAATGGTATAATAATGATCCTGCCAAGCTGTTATATCATCTGCATTTTACATGTATTTCTAGCAAGAGATTACAGATTTCAACTAATTATCCATATTGCATGGTACACAAGATAAATATAAGTACAGGCATTTACATTTGTCTGGAATACCTAAACTAACATAAAGTAAATGGGTTACATAATTAATACAGTTGAAAAAAGCCCATTAAGTTCAATCAATGGATGGGTGAGGGTGTGAATTTAGGGGAGTGAAAACCAGACTCCTATACATTTGCATAAGCATTAAAGTCATTTAATTTTCAGAATTTATCTAAGCCTTTTTTTAAACAGTCAGCTATTCTTGCTGTGACCATGTCGTGAGGCAGACTATTTTTCTCACAACTTTTTGTCCTACAGATGGAAACAATGCCCTCTTGTCTTTTGTAGGGATTTTACATGGAACAGCTTTTCTCCATAGTTTTTGTATGGACCATTTTATATATCTTTCAAGGATAATCATAGACGCCTCTTTTCAAGACAAAATAAATCTAATTCCTTTCATCTAATTCTTTTAATTTATCCGTATAACTAAGACTTTATGCCCCTTATCAGCTCCAAGGTATCCTTTCTATAAACTGTGCCCAGAACCAAACTGCATTTTCCAGATGAGGACATACCAAACCTTTGCAACAGGTTAACTTTATATCCCTGTCCCATGATTTTGTGGCCCGTTTAATATATGACAACATCCTTCTGGCCTTTACATTTATCTACATTGAATTTCAGTTGCCAAGTGGATGTCCAAACACTCAGAATGTCCAAGTCAGCTTATAGTTTATGAAAATCTTCCAAAGACTGTACACGACTACATACAATGCATTTAGAAAGTCTTCAGATCCTTTCACTTTTTTCTTATTTTGTTATGTTGCGGCCCTGTGCTAAAAAATAAAAAAAATAAAAATAGTTTTCCCCATTAATCGGCACTTAATGCCCCATAATCAGAAAGTTAAAACATAATTTTTGAAGTTTTGCAAATTTATAAAAAAAATGAAAGACCAAAATTTTGCATGGGCATAGCTCTTCAGACCCTTTGCTATAACACTTGAAATTTAGCTCTGGGAGTCTACAAGTTTATGTGAGTCTCTCCCAGGATTCAAACCTGGAACCTCTACATGCAAAACAAGAACTTACCACAAAGCTACAGAATTGAAGAGCACGAGGTTGACCACAGCACTCTCCCAAGTGGCTTTTTGTGGGTGCACGTCCCCGGGTTGGTTTCCCTCCATCAGGATCACAGAGTATACTTATGTATTTATGGAGGAGACAGCACACTAGTGATTGTGAAGAATGCTTCTTTAATTTCATTCATTTCAACACTAGTGGTATCAATTGTACATCAGTGCAACGTTTCGGGCCCTTTTATTTGGTGCCCTTTTCAAGCTGGTCCGAAGTGCGGCCATATGTCTGTCTGGTGTGCATATGACACCAAAACATATTAAACAAACCTTCGCTAAATACAACTACTGAAAAATGAAAAAAGGACACATGGAAGACTTAAAAGGGATTCTAGTTTCTTAAACCAGCATCTGGATCTAAATACGTTTATAACAGCATGTCATTAAAAATTTAGTATTGAATGAAATCTATCTGTACAGGGCCAGCTGCTATTTGCTCCTTTTCACTGCAAACCTCACTGAGGTAGGCACATATGCTCACTTCCACCCCTCAACTGCTATAAGCTACAGCAGAAAGGACATGCCCCCTGAGCTGTAGATCATCTGGAGCAATGAATATGAAGAGCTCTGGATCCATGTGATGTACAGGGCTTGTCTTGTTAGACAGAGATTGTCATGTACTATATGATATACTCTGATTTTTAATGTTTTTTACAATAATCATGGGATAACCCTTTTAATGCAATTTTGCTGAGATTGAGAGAAAATTTTAACTGCTAATGGTGCTTGGTCAATCATCACACAGCCAATTTGGCGCACCCTTTATTTTGGGTTGTGCAGCAGGGTGTGTTGAAGCAGGGCAACATTTACACTGGGTGGTACGTCCACTTGCTGCAATACAGGTTGCCACTCTGGTAACGGTCATACAGATGCAGAATATCCTCTTGTGGTATTATATTATGATTTATAGTATTATATTCCAAGTCTTTTCAACTTGGACCTGTAGTTTCCCCAAGGTGGTTGTTGGCTGCCCTGCATGAGAGATCGGTAACCCCATCCAGTCCCAGACATTCTTGATGAAGGAGAGATCTGGTGATCGAATGGGACATGGGAGCTGTTGGATACCATGAAGAGCACATTGTGTAGACCGGACAGTGTGTGCAGGTGTTATGTTGGTGGAGCACCACTTCTCATGATTCAAAAAAGGTGGTACGACTGGTTACACAATGTCTTGGACATACCGAATACCAGATGAGAAAAAATGAACAGAACACTTACCAGGTGTCCTATAGATCCAGACTCCTCTTCTGCCATTCAAGATGGACACACCACTTCTCAGACTACCTGATGCATACTGTGCATTTACCAGTCCAAGACACTTCCTGTTCCCTCAGATTGACTTCCGCTCACATGACGTGTTGGCCTATTCAAGAGCAGGGCTGGACAAGCTGGAAGTGTCTTGGACTACTGATGCATGGTGTACTTCAGGTAATCTGGTAAGCAGTGTGGCTGGCAGAAGAGGAGCCTGGGAATTGATGTATCTGAGGATGAAAAGATGAAAAAGAGGTGACCATGTACAGTATGTATCTGTTCATACCCCAGTTAATGTGATTTTCCCCCTTGAACCAGAGGGTCTCCTTTTATACAGGTCAACACCTTTTACATGTAATCTCTCCAACTTATTTAATGTGCTACTTTTCATCTTTAGTTCTCTGTGGAAATCCTTGTGCATATTTGCTCTTAGCTACTCCATATCTTTTTCCAGTTTTTCCCCCCAATGTACCATTCAGCACGCTAGGCTGAAAAGAACCATTAAAAAAAAAAAAGACTGGCCAAAAATTCATAGTCTTAATGCTAAATATATTACAGTGTCAGTTTTTTTTTGTGCCATTGTTATCAAATTTACTAACAAAACATTCCGTCTTTGCTAAAGCTAGTATTTTTCTATCCTGAATGGTGCAGAACATAATTTCACTTAAGCTACATGCACACAACCATATGTATTTTGCTGGGAGCAAAACGCGGATCCGCTAACTACAGATACCAGCCATGTGCATGCATCGTTTTCCTAGTAGAACTGCCTATTCTTGTCTGCCAAATGTATAATTTGCAGAATGCTGTCAGCACATGGATAACATCCGTGTGCTGTCCTCGTTTTTTAAGGACACATAGAAATGAATGGGTCCATGTACGATCTGCAAAAAAATGCGGATCAGATGTGGATCCAAATAACAGTGGTGTGCATGAGGCCTTAGGGCTTCGCTTTGTCACAATCCATTGCCAGCTGCAGCACTGTGGTCATTTATACAATGCATCGGATGTTTTGGTCATTGAGTTCTTTGGATGCTTTGTATGTGATACAATGTTGTAATCCAGTGGCGGTGGATTCAGGTGCCGGCTGCACAGGTGCGTAATTAATATTCTGGTGGTCATCTCGAGGTTGTAACAAAAGTATAAGATATTTGAAATGCTAATGGATCATTGTAATATGACATACTGAGCAGAAGGAAGGAAGTCGGGAGGGGAAGGCTCTGCAAATCAGCCATGTGGTTTCGTTGGACAATGTCCCCTGAAGCAACATATTAGTGCAAATGTGCCCCACCTGATGCCATGTACAGTATTTAAATGGGATTTCTATTACTCATTTGCATGCTGGAGTATGTGATAAGTGAAGAAATGCATTTCATCCCCCCCCCCCCCTCCCCACACCAATGAAAATGTTAATTGTGTTGAAAATACAGCGGTGTCAAACAGGTATATGTCTACTCTGCGCTTCCTCTGTTTTCCAAAATACCATATCTATGTGAAATATTTCACTTACAAATATTACCAAAGTCATACCACACAGTAATGCTTGTAATAATTACCATATATCGCTTTCAACCATAAATAACATATATTTGATTTATTGCTTCAGCGTCACTAATTGTAATTCTCTCACAGACATTAGTAGCAGCTGAATACCCTTTCTCAGGATCTAGTATGAAAGAAAACATAGGCTTCTTTCTCTGTGGTTAAGAAGGCATGGATTTGGCAACAGCTCCCTCACTGTAATACCCTGATGCCCAGGGCAAAAACTGTTGCATCCATCATCTTTGATCTAAACATTATTCAAATTAAATTCAAAATGTGAACATCTGCCCACCTCTTTTTATAGACAAATCTATCTATCTATCTATCTATCTATCTATCTATCTATCTATCTATCTATCTATCTATCTATCTATTATCTATCTACAGTGCCTTGCAAAAGTATTTACCCCCCTTGACTTTTTTTTCGTGTTTTTTTTTTACATTAGAGCCTTAAGTTCAATGTTTTGTTAATCTGATTTTTTATGTGATGGATCAGAACACAATAGTCTAAGTTGGTGACGTGAAATGAGGAAAATATATAAATAAAACTATTGTTTAGAAATAGAAAACAGAAAATTGGCATGTGCGTATGTATTCACCCCCTTTGTTAGGAAGCCCATACAAAGCTTTGGTGCAACCAATTACCTTCTGAAGTCACAAAATTAGTGAAATGATGTCCACCTGTATGCAATCTGAGTGTCACATGATCTGTCATTACATATACACACCTTTTTTGAAAGGCCCAGAGGCTGTTACACCTAAGCAAGAGGCAACACTGCTATGAAGACCAAGGAACTCTCCAAACAAGGGACAATGTTGTTGAGAAGTACAAGTCAGGGTTAGGTTATAAAGAAATATCCAAATCTTTGATGATCCCCAGGAGCACCATCAAATTTATCATAACCAAAAGAACATGGCACAACTGCAAACCTGCCAAGAGACGGCCACCCACCAAATTTCACGGACCAGGCAAGGAGGGCATTAATCAGCGAGACAGCACAGAGACCTAAGGTAACCCTAGAGGAGCTGCAGAGTTCCACAGCAGAGACTGGAGTATCTGTACATAGGATGACAATAAGCCGTACGCTCCATAGAGTTCGGCTTTATGGCAGAGTGGCCAGAAGAAAGCCATTACTTTCAGCTAAAAACAAAAAGGCATGTTGTGAGTTTGCGAAAAGACATGTGGGAGACTCCCAAAATGTATGGAGGAAGGTGCTCTGGTCTGATGAGACTAAAATTTTACTTTTCGACCATCAAAGAAAACTCTGTCTGGTGCAAACCCAACACATCACATCACCCAAAGAACACCATCCCCACAGTGAAACATGGTGGTGGCAGCATCATGCTGTGGGGAGGTTTTTTAGCAGCCGGGACTGGAAAACTGGTCAGAGTTGAGGGAAAGATGGATGGTGCTAAATACAGGGATATTCTTGAGCAAAACTTGTACCACTCTGTGCGTGATTTGAGGCTAGGATGGAGGTTCACGTTCCAGCAGGACAATGACCCCAAACACACTGCTAAACCAACACTTGAGTGGTTTAAGTGAAAACATGTAAATGTGTTGGAATGGCCTAGACAAAGCCCAGATCTTAATCCAATAGAAAATCTGTGGTCAGACTTAAATGTTGCTGTTCACAAGCGCAAACCATCCAACTTGAAGGAGCTGGAACAGTTTTGCAAGGAGCAATGGGCAAAAATCCCAATGGTAAGATGTGGCAAGCTCATAGAGACTTATCCAAAGCGACTTGGAGCTGTGATTGCTGCAAAAGGTGGCTCTACAAAGTATTGACTTTAGGGGGTGAATAGTTATGCATATCTATCTATCTATCTATCTATCTATTAGCTATCTCTGTATCTATCTATTATCTATCTTTGTATCTATCTCTATCTATCTATCTATCTATCTATCTATCTATCTATCTATCTATCTATCTATCATATCTATCCATCCATTTATCTCAATCTCTGTCTGTGACACATATGACATAATTCACACACAGGCAAAAAAAGAACGTTTAGATAACTCAATGTGGGACCATAACAAGCAACGATATAAGAAGTTGATCAGCTCTTGTGTGATACTGTGTGGTGGATGAACAATCATTAGCATGATTGTTCATTCCCATACACAGTGTTGGACTTGGGTGCCTAGGGCCCACCAGTAAAATTTATTCTGGGGGCCCACTGTACAGCTGCATGCAAATTTTACCTGCTCACACAGAGGCAGGCAGCAGCAGGATGCTACAGGATGATTGATTATGGGGCCCTTGCAGTGACTTATAGAGGGTGAATCCCCGAGGAAAGGAGAATACTGTCTGTCTGCCTCTGTACTTAGAAGTTATCTCAGCCACCTGATGCATCTGTCATGTATGAACTAGATAGTCTCTTAACCCTTTCACCCATTTTGGGGTGTGTATAACTTTTTTATCACTTTTTTTATCACAATTTTTTCTAGTAGCTGAAGCAACCAAAAAATGGCAAATCTTCCATTTTGACTTTTATTTTTTTCTATTTCGCTGTTTGCCATATGGGATAGATATCTTTATATTTTAATAGTACAGGCATTTTTTCACGCGGAGATGCCCGTGATGTGTATTTTTTATTATTTTTGTATTTCTATTATTTTTAATTTCATTTTGGAGAAAGGGGGGTTATTTGAATTTTTATAAAAACTGCCGTGCATACTTTGCATCACATTTACTGTTTTATATCTTTTCTAAGCTTTTTACGCCATAGCTGACAAGAGAACGTGACTTTTCTAGGAATGGGCTTGCCTTGCCAGAAGGGGTAGGACCTAAATTGTGGCTCTGTGCGCTAAAAATGTGCCAAAATTTTGATGCATTTTTGGAGTAAAACTACACCAACTTATATGTGGTGTAAACTTACATAAAACTGGTACAGGATTTACAACACTTCAAATTTACAAAGGTCCATGTGCCAAAATATTAAATTTGTCTAACATTAAGAGCTCACTCTTTCCGTGTCCGTTCCATTTTTTTCCAGACCATTCCATTCATTTCAATGGGTCCGCAAAAAACAACAGATGTTACTCCACGTGAATTCCGTTTCCGTATGTCCGTATGCCCGTTCTGTATTTTTAGTGGATCCGTTTTTTTGTGGACCGCAAAATACATATGGTCATGTGCATGAGCAGTAAGACTGTGATTAATATTCCCAGACAAAGTAAAGTACACCACTATTAGTAAATCATTGAATAGCCGTAAATAAATAATAGTAAGTACATCATGAATAATAAATAGCCATAAAGTCATACTGACCTTAATTTTTTTTTTACATTCATACCCTATTAGTATTATAAAAATGAGCTCATTATAAAAATATATAATATCCAGATGCAGTGATGTAGAGCTAATCCTCCAAACAGGCCTAATACCTATTTACTGTGCCACTGTGGCTTATCCTATAGCTGGCGCAAGATAGACTTCACTTGATCTAGCTGCCAAGGGTTTACGTGTTCTGCGGCCTACTAATCCTGCCAGCAGTTGTTATTTATGATTATTTTCATTGGAAACATCTAAACCATATATACAAAAGAGAGTCAATACAAGGTTGGCATATGTAGAAAACACTAATAGAAAGCATACACAATTATTATTGTTAAGTTTACAAACTTTTCCAACTAATAATATGTTGATACCGATGGAGGATCTGAGAAGCCTTTACCAACTACTGTGCAAGAGAATGTCGTTAAAACAGAAAACCTGCGTTGCCAAGAAGCAGGCACATGTTTACCAGCAGAAGCAGAAAAAAATGATTCCTGAAATATATTTTCTCCTCTGTTTTTCCCCCATACAAAGTATTTTTTGAGAAACTGTTGCAACCTGGTAAAGTAGAGAAAAGAGATATTTGTGTACAGAAATAGTGGAACGTGCTGGAAAGAACAGAGTCTGAGTGCAGCGAAGATAATAATAATAATAATGATGATAATAATAAGAATATGATAGCACAGATCTCTAGCGGCAGCCAGAGAAAAAAGGTCGCTGCCAAGAAAGCATTGGCAAACATATTTTGAGTCTGCTGCATGAGTCTTTTAATAGAACCCAGTGTCAATCTGAGCCATGTACTCAGCAATGTTTTCAAGCTGCTGTACTTTCTGGATGACCCTATCAAGCTGTGTATCAGAGACAGATCAACAACTGGACCCCCGCTTTCTATCTATAATCCATCTGTCCCTGCAATGCTCACAGACATTGCACTAACATGACATCTCTATACGCCGAATAAATAGCAATGCCAGCTCTTTCTGTAATCGGGGCTTTGGGTTAAAACTCGCCGAAATGGCATGCACAACAAGTAGGAAAATGCAGACAAAAGGGTCTGTTTGAATAGGAATAAGAGGGTCATTGTTATGGTCGCTGTCGCACTACGTGTGGATGCTTAGGGTAAATGTCAACGGTACCGTATTTACCAAGAGGGAAAACGTGTATCGAAAGTATTTACACAAGGCAAACGTCATATACACTGCGTGCAGAATTATTAGGCAAATGAGTATTTTGACCACATCATCCTCTTTATGCATGTTGTCTTACTCCAAGCTGTATAGGCTCGAAAGCCTACTACCAATTAAGCATATTAGGTGATGTGCATCTCTGTAATGAGAAGGGGTGTGGTCTAATGACATCAACACCCTATATTAGGTGTGCATAATTATTAGGCAACTTCCTTTCCTTTGGCAAAATGGGTCAAAAGAAGGACTTGACAGGCTCAGAAAAGTCAAAAATAGTGAGATATCTTGCAGAGGGATGCAGCACTCTTAAAATTGCAAAGCTTCTGAAGCGTGATCATCGAACAATCAAGCGTTTCATTCAAAATAGTCAACAGGGTCGCAAGAAGCGTGTGGAAAAACCAAGGCGCAAAATAACTGCCCATGAACTGAGAAAAGTCAAGCGTGCAGCTGCCAAGAGGCCACTTGCCACCAGTTTGGCCATATTTCAGAGCTGCAACATCACTGGAGTGCCCAAAAGCACAAGGTGTGCAATACTCAGAGACATGGCCAAGGTAAGAAAGGCTGAAAGACGACCACCACTGAACAAGACACACAAGCTGAAACGTCAAGACTGGGCCAAGAAATATCTCAAGACTGATTTTTCTAAGGTTTTATGGACTGATGAAATGAGAGTGAGTCTTGATGGGCCAGATGGATGGGCCCGTGGCTGGATTGGTAAAGGGCAGAGAGCTCCAGTCCGACTCAGACGCCAGCAAGGTGGAGGTGGAGTACTGGTTTGGGCTGGTATCATCAAAGATGAGCTTGTGGGGCCTTTTCGGGTTGAGGATGGAGTCAAGCTCAACTCCCAGTCCTACTGCCAGTTTCTGGAAGACACCTTCTTCAAGCAGTGGTACAGGAAGAAGTCTGCATCCTTCAAGAAAAACATGATTTTCATGCAGGACAATGCTCCTTCACACGCGTCCAAGTACTCCACAGCGTGGCTGGCAAGAAAGGGTATAAAAGAAGAAAATCTAATGACATGGCCTCCTTGTTCACCTGATCTGAACCCCATTGAGAACCTGTGGTCCATCATCAAATGTGAGATTTACAAGGAGGGAAAACAGTACACCTCTCTGAACAGTGTCTGGGAGGCTGTGGTTGCTGCTGCACGCAATGTTGATGGTGAACAGATCAAAACACTGACAGAATCCATGGATGGCAGGCTTTTGAGTGTCCTTGCAAAGAAAGGTGGCTATATTGGTCACTGATTTGTTTTTGTTTTGTTTTTGAATGTCAGAAATGTATATTTGTGAATGTTGAGATGTTATATTGGTTTCACTGGTAAAAATAAATATTTGAAATGGGTATATATTTGTTTTTTGTTAAGTTGCCTAATAATTATGCACAGTAATAGTCACCTGCACACACAGATATCCCCCTAAAATAGCTAAAACTAAAAACAAACTAAAAACTACTTCCAAAAATATTCAGCTTTGATATTAATGAGTTTTTTGGGTTCATTGAGAACATGGTTGTTGTTCAATAATAAAATTAATCCTCAAAAATACAACTTGCCTAATAATTCTGCACTCCCTGTATAAAGGCCTGTTTACACTGGACTACTATCCTCACCATAATTAGTAAAATGTATATGCTAAGAAAATTCTCCAATGTTTACTAAAATGCCCGGATTATCAGTCAAAAATTATCCAAAGCAGTGTCCTGCTATAACTGAAAAGTGCAGTCAGCTATTCTTTTTAATACAACTGTATACAAAAATACATTAATTTTATTTATTTTTTTAAATAGGAATAATATGTCATTGTATAGGCATACAATAGACCGTGTTTTGGTCGGAACATCAATCACATAAGTTATGACCAGTGCCTATATGGTCCGTAGGTGAAGTTACTATTCTGTATAGAAATTGACAAGAATCGTTGTATTAGTTCTTGATAATGGGAAAAATTGTTCAGATCCTAGAGAAAGATGCCTACATTAGAAATCTATTATATGACTGTTCTGTATTGCATTCAAAAATATCCTGTGTCTATGGCCAATATACCGCAGATCCTCTAGTTCTTGTGCTATTGGCAAAAAAAAGGCAGGATTCTAATATATGCCAACCCTCATTATTTTCCAGGACTACACGTAAAATCATGTTTCAAATATGCTTGCTGTAGTTTTCTTTACCATAGGCCTATCATTACATGCAACCAGCAATCATACTGCATCACATAAACAGCAAATGCTTTAAACAATTGTGGAAAAACTGATGAAGAATAATCATTAACTCAATGCCAGCTCTTTTACAGTATATGACTTAAGTTCAGCTATCAATGAAATCTAAAGATCAAAGGTGACTGTGTATTACTGTATTTTGTGGCTATTTATGTCCTTTATTCGGGTTCTTTGTGCTGGGGCAGAACTATGTAGTGTGGTTGAGAGTCTCTAGTGAAACTAATAATGCAGGTTTTATTACTGTAACCTGAGTCTTCCTAAAAAAGGAAATCATACTTTCCCATTGAATACAATAGCGCATTGTGTGCGTTGGAACGGATAGTACAGTACAGAGCAGGCCGGCCTGGCTTTATTGGGCAGAGAAATGAGCTGGGAGCTTTATTTGAGTACAGATTTAAGAGCAGCACAAGCAAAAGAATATAAAGCAGTTTAATAATGCTGCATAGCTTCAGACATGACATAAGTTATAAATTAGAACGCTACAAGTTACTTTAATGCCCTGTGTTTGACAATAAAAAGAATAGTCATGTTCATTTCATTACAAATGTTATTAAAGCCTGAACAAATTAATTGCCGGTTGGACACCTTATAAACTGTTATGCACCATTATCATAACCAATTTACGGAAATCCTAATGATGTCTTTATCGCATGTGTATCCAACTAGCTATCGATTTACCTGGGTTCAAGTGAATGTGTCACCCATAATTCTTTTTACCACTTAAAACCACATGGTGACATATATTCCTTTTTTCTAGATATTTTTAATATTTTGTTCCCAAATTTTTAATTGTATTCTCCATGCAGGACCATGGGAGCAGCCATAATGCCTGAGCTGCTGTTAACATCATTTAGAGATATACTTTACAGAAGCTACATGGATCATAGACTGAAGATATTCATTGGGTTCTCTAGAAATGTTCTGTGTACTGTGCAGTGGTCATTGTGCAGGGAGGGGGAGTACATAAGTTGTGACAATCTCCTATTGTGAATGTTGCCCCTGTGTTATCTATACATAGGTGTTATCTGTCCTTGTACCCCTGCCTGTGATGATAATGAGATTAATGTGGCAAAAGTAATTTCCACAGAAAAGGAAGTCGCTATTCTGGAATGTCTTCCTCTCTACCCAGTAGCCGTCCCTCCGGTCTGTGTGATTGTGCTGAGGGATATTAGGAGCTGATTATTTCCTGGCAGGTTACCATGCCAGAAATAGAGAGAACACAGAACCAATCAGGGCTCTAGCTTAGAGTCCAATTTGAAGGCATGATGGGTAAATTAAACCAGGCAGTGATTCAGAATCTCTGCCTGTGACTTTGTTTAATCCTGGCTGTATACTGTTGACTACTAGCTTGCTTGTGGATTAACCCTGTGTCTGCTGCTCCTGCTTTTATTAACCCTCCTTGTGAACTGACCACTGGTTTGTTTCTGAATTGACCAGTTTATTTTTTGTTCCTGTTTACACTGATTCCTGGTAAACTGAACTTAGCTTGTCTCTGGATTAAGCCTTTGTTTACTGCACGGACCATGTCTGACTACTGGTTTTGATGACTCGCTTGATGCCTTCTCTTTGTATCTTCCTGGCCATTCTGGTATGTCTGCTACTGCTACTAACTGCAGTTGTAACCTGGGTCCCTAGCAGCAACCTTGCGGCGGGCTCCAGTAAAGAACCTAAGGGTATCCTTTTATTCCTATCACCCAGAGTGGTTTTGGAAGACTGGTAGCAGTTTGGCGTCTCATTGGCTGTGATCCAGACAGTGACCTTAGGACTTTCTAACATACATAATATTAACTTAAATATGGAAAATGTTGAAAACATATTTAAACTTTAACATGGGAAGTTTTAACTGGCCAGTTCTAAGAGTGCTACAAACAGCTGATGCAGGATGTTCTGTGTGAACAGTGTACTACTGTATTAAATGGGGCTTAGAATAGTAGGCCATTTTCATTATCAATCACTGATCATAGCTGAATGAGCCGTCATGAGCTCAGAAAGAGCAGGGATTTAAATATGCAAAACGACAAGTTTTATTGACTGTTTTCCAATAAACCCATATATCAATCTGCTCAGCTCCCGCTCTATACCAGGATGCCCGCAGATCTCATGCATTTCATGTCCTAGTGATAGGTTGTCTTAAAGTTCCACAATCTTTACAAGATGTATAAAATATATATATATTTTAATATAATACTCAGCAGTGAAAACACAATGGACTTAGTTGTTTTGAACCAGTCACTCAAATGTATGAAGCATTAAAGAAGTTGTGCCACTAATATAAATGTGTCCATCAGATATTGCTTTTATATCACTTTCCCCGAATGCCACAATTTATTAGCCGACTATTGCACCCTGTGGCAAATCCGTTTCGATTTTGGTTACGTCATGTTTGGAGCCTTATAATGTAGGAGGTAGGAAGCGTCATTGGTAAGAACAAGTGGTGTGGTTAGTATCATATAATATGCTGATGCCAGGACTCATGCCCTATGGCATGATGGGACAGCAGTCACATGACAAACCGGAAAGTAGAATAAGAGAAAACTGCAATTGAGGTAAATTTTAAAAAAAAATAATCCAAAGAGGAATGGAAGGTAGAATAATTGATGAAAATACACTTTTAAATGAAAAGTAGTTTGTGGCACAACCCCTTTAATGAAGTATCATAGGATGACTTTTTGTATTGCAAAACTGCCTTAACTGTGTAATAGTAGATATAGTCAAGTTATCTGACAGGTGAACTAGGCGCAGTTGAGTCATAAATAAAAGCTAATGTGACATTATGCAGTAGAAATGGACCAAATTCTAGGTACAATGGCAGTTAATTTGCCCCCATGGTCGTAAAGGAAAAGCAGTGCAACCTCAGGTGCAATGAGGTGCAACGGCACTGCACTTGTTGCACCCACAGGCTAATTAGCATAAAATAAGATGCCTAATTTCTCCATAATGGGGCCACTGGGGGAATTGGGAACAACACCTTTAGAATGTATTGACAAGCGCGCATCTGGCATGTAAAATGGTTTCATAGCAAGCTATGTGGTGACAGAGGTTTTTGATGACCACTATTCTGAGCACCCCTCGTGTCTTTTCTTTGTGCACTGCAGGAATGGGAATATTGTGAGAACTGTAAAATGTAGCACATTCTTTGTACATCATTTCTGAGATTATAAAACACCTTTCAAACTTTTTTGACACTACAGAGACTTTGAGAATGACAGATTTTGCTGGAATGATAGGGATATGCATTATATAAAACATACAATTTATTCAGAACTGACTTATAAAAAGTGTGAATCTTAATTATATTTTTGCATCTATTCATAACCATACATGCTAATATAGCTTGCATTTATTTTGATGTATTTATATGATGGGAACAGTAGGCTTTAGTGCCATGTGAAAGATAGAACATTGGCAAACGGAGGATTTGTGTTGATTTGCATACAATTTACATCTAATTATAGGTTGTAGCCTGAATTTAGATGCCTCCAGTTACGACATAAAAAGTTTTTTTTCATCTTGTGGTAACTAACGTCACAAGTCCAGACGGGCTTAGAGCTGAGAACACTTTCTAGGCCTCTGATTACTCCATTCTAGTGGCAATCAGTATTTATCATTTATCTAATGGAAATTACGGCTCCAAGTGACACGATTTGAGAGAAAAGCTGAATATGGGAATAATTGTATATAAGGTCTTGTATAGATTGGTGACTATTGTATGACTTGTGTGTTGTATGTGGCTTACGACTGCCAATAGAAAACAGTGGTCTCAAGAATGTACATCATTTTAGATAAATATTCGAATGCACTTAATATAGAAACTGATATTCATGCTTAGACTTTGTTCACATATGTTCATATTTCTGTTATTCTGCCGCATTACAGAAGCAGAATAATGAAAATAATTAAACCAACAGATCTATCAAATGGAGGACATGAACGGCACTTGAAGGACATCGTTAACCATACTGGGGACCGCTGGCCTCCGATAGAGAGCTTTGCTTTTTATTGGACAAAATGAACCAGAATGCTGGGGTGGGGTGGGATTGTCCAGCTTCAATATAATAAGCCTTCATACACATTACACATTAGTGGGGACAGTGGGTTTGGTCAACAGTATAATGTGTGGGGAGCTCTTGACTCTCCCTCGGCAGATGATGTTGAGGGAGAGAAGGAATGGGCGAAGTGAATATTTTTGCCTGATCCTTTTGTTCTCCTGGGGGATAGATAGCTTTCAGCTGAACCATCATTTGGCTGGCAGCTATTGAATGTGTATGGTCCCTTTTAGATATGTCTTCATAAATGGTCTAAATAGAAATGTATATGTTTAATATTGACTTATAGACTGCGGAGATCATAATTCAAGTTAGTTAAGCAATGAGGCATTCAGTAAATAGGTAAGGAGTGCCATTAGATATACATTGTAGCTACACTGGTTCTATAGCAACTATGAGGTGGATTTTGAGAAACTGAAGGGGGAAAAAAAAAGAACTAGACGTCTAGACGGCACGTTGAGCTCTTTTCAGAGGGTAAGAGCTGTGGGGGAAGCTCTCCTTCCTGCCCACCCTTTGCTGCCAGGGGAAGGGGAGGCAGAGTCTGGATCCTTGGCTAGCAATGATCTCCTGAGCTCTTGGCACGGGGGACATAGCGGCAGAGTTAGGGGGGAGCGGAGGGTTGAAGTTTGCTATCCACAAGAAGAGTTGTAGGGGGAGGGAAGCCCACTTGTTCGTGTCCCCCAGTCAGAACAGGCACTTCTGGGGAGAAGAGGCTGGGTAATGTAACTTATATTTCTCATATCCCCTTCCATCCCATATATGAATTCTGTACTGCTCCAGGCAGGCTTTATCTGTGTTTTCGGGGGGAATAGGCTTCTATTGTGTGGTAAAGGGAGGAAGGAGATTGCACACAGACAGAAAAGTTAGATTCTCTGTAAACTTATTAACCACAGCAGTGCCAGACTTAGCAGACTGCTGCATTCAAATGGGGGCTGAAGATATACCGTACTTGGGAATAGGTATTGGTAATACTCAGTGCATTATAACTTTCTAATGTCTGGCTTGACAGTGAAAAGATTTGGATTCAATGAATTAGACACCTGGCCTATTGTCTATTATTGCTGCTGTGAGAATTAAGGGTTAATGTGTAAACATATTACACTGTAGGATGCAGCAGCAATGGAAGGTCTACAACCCGTGGACCTCTATCATGCAGTAGTGTTCACACCTGTCTCTTAGGTGAGGTCCCAAGCAGCCACAGGGTACTGTATATTCAGGTATCTTGGTACATTTAGCAGAAAGATCCAGGTAAAAAAAATAGAAGCACACATTAATCACCCTGCAAGATAGGATGAAAAGATTATTAATGTTAACATCTCTCATAATGCATTATGTATTGTCAGACGAGTGCTGGGCGTGCAGTGCCATCATTGGCATACACCTGCACCACAACACTTGTGCTCATTGTACACCCAGGAGGTCATTTCAGAATGTCTCTAAATCATGGAGCAACCACTAATCAATGATGAGGAGCATGAAATAAAATGCATTGAACTGGTTTTAGTGCCCCTGGTCAATATTACTAACTACCTTAAAGTAAATGAAGATGAATGATATTCTTTACAGGTTGCAATGTCTAGTTCATCAGCAGACCTAGCAAAATAGACAGAATATTATATGTGTTAATGGAGTGTTATATCCTGTATGATTGCTGATGATAGGAGTCAGGTCCTGCACTGTTGTGAGCACAGGGTGGGCATTACCACACCTACTACATATACTGTACATTGTGAAGAGCAAGTACAATATCTACACATGGAACAAACACACATTTAATAATTGCCAGGCTGGGATAGATAGATACATAGAGCAGGCAGCACTCCAAGGATAAAAATAAAGATCTAAATTTACCCATGTGGATAAGCGACATTTCGCCTCAACCCTAGAGCCTTTCTCAAGATAGATAGATAGATAGATAGATAGATATATATAATATAGATGATAGATAGGTAGATATAATATAGATGATAGATAGATAGATTATAGATAGATAGACAGACAGACAGACAGACAGATAGATAGATAGATAAATAGATAGATAGATAAAATATAGATGATAGATAGATAGATAGATAGATAGATAGACTATAGATATGAAATAGATAGATAATAGAATATATGAGATAGATTGATAGATAGAATATAGATAGATAGATAGATAGATAGATAGATAGATACAGAGGTAAATAGATAGATGATAGATAGATAGATATATAATAGATAGATAGATAGATAGATAGATAGATAGATAGATAGGAGATAGATAGATAGATAGATAGATAGATAGATACAGAGGTAAATAGATAGATGATAGATAGTTAGATAGATAGATAGATAGATAGATATAGATACAGAGGTAAATAGATAGGAGATAGATATAGATAGATACAGACAGAGATAGATATAATAGATGATAGATATAATATATGAGATAGATAGATATAAATAGATACAGACAGAGATAGATAGATAATAGATAGATAGATAATGACATAGACAGGCAGATAGGTGACAGATAATAAGATAGATGGATAGATAATGACATACACAGATAAATAATAAAATAGACAGGCAGAAAGATGATAGATAGATATGAGATATATATGAGATAGATAGATATGAGATAAATATGAGATAGATAGATAGATAGATAGATAGATACAGACAGAGGTAGGTAGATAGATAGATAGATAGATATAGAATATAGATAAATAGATAGATAGGAGATAGATAGATAGATAGATAGATAGATAGATATAAGATAAATAGGATATAGATATATAATAGATAGATAGATAATAGATAGATAGATGATAGATAGAAAATAGATAGATAGGAGATAGATAGAAGATAGATAGATAGATAGATAGATAGATAGATAGATACATAGATAGATGATAGATAGA